>NC_092426.1:37175747-37331715 GCF_036169615.1 Heliangelus exortis
TTGGCTGGTATTCCTTTGCTCAGATCAACACTGTCCAAGGAGCCTTGCTGAGGTTTCCTTATTGCCAGTCCTCAGGTTTTGGCTGGTTTTCCTTTGCTCAGGAGATCAACACTGTCCAAGGAGCCTTGCTGGGGTTTCTTTATTGCCAGTCCTCAGGTTTTGGCTGGTATTCCTTTGCTCAGGAAATCAACTCTGTCCAAGGAGCCTTGCTGAGGTTTCCTTATTGCCAATCCTCAGGTTTTGGCTGGTTTTCCTTTGCTCAGGAGATCAACACTGTCCAAGGAGCCTTGCTGAGGTTTCTTTATTGCCAGTGCTTGCAGCAGCAGAAGCATTTGGTAGGTGCAGAGCTCAGGCAATGAAGCCTTTTGGAAATGTTATCCCTCTGAGCTTGTCTGTGTACACCAAAAAGGCAAACCCCTGTTTTTCTGCCTTTCTTTTTTTCTGATTTCAAGTAAAACGATTTCTAGTAAATTTCCAACACAGAAGAATTCAAGTAAATTTCCAACACAGAAGAAATGTACAAGATTTTTCCCTGGAGGTCCTGAGGAATATCCCATGTTTGAATCAAAAAAGCAGAAGTCCAAATTCTTCAGTGCTAGGAACTGGAAACTTCTTTGACTTCTGTGGAGCTCTGGTTTGTATTGTTCAGCAGCCTTCCCTACCATCATTTTAATATGGTGAAGAGATAAAAAGACACTTTAAGCTCATAGTTCAAGGCAAAGTCTCTCCCTAACCTCCAAAACAAATTAAAACCAGGTGCAATTTTTCCAACTATTTTCCTCCAGCACAGAGGTGGGATAAAGAATTTCCCTTTTTTAAATTTGTGTTCTGCTTTAGTGTAGCACCTATTAAAAATACCTTGCCTATAATGTTAGGGATGGAAGACTGTAAAGGCAATAAAAATCTGCTGAGTGTGAAAACACAATTACTATACACTTTGCTGGTGAGTTATGGTATCCCACATTCAGGTTACATAAATAAGGAGCACCAGATTATGTCATGGTTACTAAATTAAGTGTACTTGAGTCTATGGTAATTTTTCCACTCAAGTTTTCTGTATCAAAAGCTTGTTTTGATACTTTTGCTAAAAAGCTCTTGACATTTTAATGCATGAAGGCACCATCCCTATGAATCACTCAAATCACTCATGCCTTCTGCAGGTTTTTTTTCCTCTAGCCAATGCTCAAAAAAACCCTATACTCAGTCTGATGTCCTCTCTCCTTGAAATGTAACTGCCCCCCTCATGGCAGCCTGGAGCAGCATTTCTGTGCCAAACTCTTGCAGGGAAATGGAAAGAAGGAGTAATTTCTAAATCAGCAAGGGGAACTGGCCAGACAGAATGCAATTGTCCAACATTGCAGCTTGGCCCTTGTTCACAGCTATCTAAGACTTTTTGGCCTGACTTCAAAGCTGAGCCCACCAATTCAGTGCAAATTCTAGTTGCTCAGCCTGTCTGAAAATCTGGACATTACTGAGTTCAAGTGGCCAGGGCTTGGTTTGTAATGAAGCACTGAGAAGACACCAACAAGGGGCTCATGACTGGGGGGACAGGCTCATTACAAAGAATTATCATTATTACCACCACCTTCTGTAACACCAGGGAGATCCTGGGAGGTCTCTGCTAACCAGGACCCTATTTTCTTACCAAGTAGGACCACAGTGTGAGGGCTCTCATGGTCTTGGGGAAAATCTGGGGAAAGGAGATTAAATAAACCCTTTTGAAAGCTAGGAACTTGGGCACGGCAAAAATGAGAAATGTTTCCTCAGTTTCCTGTGAATAATGAACACTGTGACGTGTTGTGACTGTGACATGGTGCAATATGGCTGTGATGTGCTGTGATGTGACAGTTGTAGCCTTCCGTGGGCAACAGCACAAAAAAAAAAAAAAAAAAAAAAAAAAAATCCCATCCTAGGGGTATCCAGCTCGAGAGTAGCTGGGGAAATTCCCAGTCCTGATGCTTCTCCTCCTTTCCACAGCACTCCGGATTGCCTGGAGGAGCAGGGCTTTGTTATTGAGGATGTTGTATTCACTCAGCTTCACCAGTTTGTCAAAATTTTCAGGGGAGTAGATTAGCCTAATGAGGTAATAGGGTGAGCAGTTGTTCTCCAGATTTACTTTGCCTTCTTCCAGCTCTGAGTGAGAGCGCCTGACCCCTGCAGAGAAAGACAAAAACCATCAGGGTCAGCTGAATCAGGAGCACAAAAGAGCTGGTGTTGGAGGGGATGAATCTACTTGGCAGAACACACTGTTAAACACAGCCTCTAGGAAAGACTGCACCCCTCCACACCTTGGAAAAGCCATTCCTGGTCAGCTTTCCCAGACACTCCTCCTTCCCCCTCCTGCCAAAGCTCAGATCTGCAAATCCCTCAGCAGGGCTGGCAGGGATTTCCCCTTTCCCCCTCACCTTGCCTCTGCAGTCATTTCTGGGCAGCGTGTCCCTGCTTCCACAGCTTTTCCCAAACCTTCAGACAAGCCTGGAACACCTTCCAAAATCCATGCTCAGATCTTGATTAAAATGACAAGAGCATCCCTGCCAGCTTGAGCAAAGGGACACCCTGGTACTCCCAAGGAGGCTGTGACACTAACCAGGACTGACTGCCTGTTGCAGAGGGAAGAGGAACAGAGCACCCCACACCAGCCTCTCATTCTGCAGTTCCACTTCTCAGGCTTGGATTAACCCAAGCCCTTGGATTTACCATTTTCCATCCTCCATGTTGAGTCAATCATTTTGTCCCCTCCACCAGGAGGTTCAGCAGCCCCATACTTATTCTTCTACAAATTTTCAGAAGTTACTTTTTTTTTTTCTCTTTTTTTTACCTGTCTTCTTGCATTCTGAACCAAATATGCCCAAACCACAGATGTATTGTGAGATACCTGTCAGCGGGGCTACAAGCAGACTGCTGAGATACTGCTCGTGATATCTACCAGAATAAAAAATTACACATGAACTTTGCTTGAGACGTAGCAAGGTTAATCCAGCCTAGTGGTTTCTGGGCAGTGTGACCACAGGCTGTCACCAGAAGTGGTTGTATTAAAAATGTCCAAGTGTTGCTTCATTGTGCCTCCCAGTATTCAGAGAGAAATGTTATTTGTGCTATCCACATACAGCTGCATCTGTCTCAGGTCACAGTCTATGGCTGTGAATGGGCACTTCTTTCCCTTTTCTAGAATTTAAACAGTTCAAAGCAGAAAAATTAAATACCAACATTCCACAAGGTGTCTTTCAACCATCTAGAAATGAAAAGCTCCACATGAAATGTGAAATCCATGCAAGGAGGTTGCCAAGGTCCCTCCTCCCCCAACCACCCACACCAGTTGCTGGCTGTCAGCTTGACTGATGAATCACTGGGAGACGTGCAGGTGAGCTTCACACCTCATGAATTTGGGCCTGGAGCACTGAGAAGCTGCAGGAGTTGCTTTGCTCTGCATAATCTCATCCATCTTTCATTCAGAGAGATTCTAAACCACCCATCTGTTTTACCTGCCAGCTCAGTGGCCTTATCTCACTGCATATTGACATTTGGACCATCTCTAGACTCCACCTAACAAACCCTGTTTCCCTCTACTAGAGTATCCAAAGGTGATTTTGTTGGTGTATCTCTTACTGTACATATTCTCTGAGCATAAGGAACATCACAGCAGAAAAGGAGCTTTACTTAACCCGTTTTGCCACTGTTCATAACTTTCCCCAAAACGTTGCCTCAGATTCACACATTTTGCTGAGATCCCAGAACCACAATATAATTTTGGGTAAAGCTGAAAGGAGACTGAAGGCTCTGTCTGCTGTGCTGAGCAGTAGCAAGGGAGAGCAGTAGTCGCCCATAGCCTGGGAACTCAAAGGTTCTCTCTGAAAAAATTCAGGTCTATTGCTGTAAGAGCTCCAGAGGGGCTGAGGTTATGGCTCAGGCACCAGGGGTACCAACAACCAGGGGTACCCCCCACAGCATTCTCCTGAAAAAGCTGTCAGGCCACAGCTTGGACAGGAGCACCCTGTGCTGGGTTAAGAACTGGCTGGAGGGCCGGGCCCAGAGACTGGTGCTGAACGGGGCTGATCCAGTTGGCGGCCGCTCACTAGTGGTGTCCCCCAGGGATCAGTGTTGGGCCCAGTGTTGTTTAATGTCTTTATAGATGATTTAGATGAGGGGACTGAGTCCATCATCAGCAAATTTGCAGATGACACCAAGCTGGCGGGGAGTGTGGATCAGCTGGAAGGCAGGAGGGCTCTGCAGAGGGACCTGGACAGGTTGGAGAGTTGGGCTGATTCCAACGGGATGAGGTTCAACACAACAACCCCATGGGGAGCTCCAGGCTGGGCACAGAGTGGCAGAAAGGGAGCTGGGAGTCTGGATTGCCAGGAAGCTGAACAGGAGCCAGCAGTGTGCCCAGGTGGCCAAGAAGGCCAATGGCATCCTGGGCTGGCTCAGGAACAGTGTGGCCAGCAGGTCCAGGGAAGGGATTCTGCCCCTGTGCTCAGCCCTGGGGAGGCCACAGCTTGAGTCCTGTGTCCAGTTCTGGGCCCCTCAGCTCAGGAAGGAGATTGAGGTGCTGGAGCAGGTCCAGAGAAGAGCAAGGAGGCTGGGAAGGGATCCAGCACAAGTCCTGTGAGGAAGGGCTGAGGGAGCTGGGGGTGTTGAGGCTGGAGAAGAGGAGGCTCAGGGGAGACCTCATCACTCTCTACAACTCCCTGAAAGGAGGTTGGAGCCAGGGGGGGGTTGGGCTCTTTTCCCAGGCAACTCTCAGCAAGACAAGAGGGCACAAGAGGTCTCAAGTTGTGCCAGGGGAGGTTTAGGTTGGACATTAGAAAGAATTTCTTTACGGAGAGGGTGGTCAGACATTGGAATGGGCTGCCCGGTGAGGTGGTAGATTCTCCATCCCTGGAGATATTTCAAAAGAGCCTGGATGTGGCACTCAGTGCCATGGGCTGGGAACTGCAGCGGGAGTGGATCAAGGGTTGGACTTGATGATCTCTGAGGTCCCTTCCAACCCGGATAATTCTATGAATCTATGATTCTGAGATGCCACCTGGCTGATTTTTGGAGAGCATCCCACAAGCTGTTGGGAAGCCACACTCTATACTGAGGCCCTCTTGTTTGAACTTGGCCCTTGCTGCTTCATGCCTGCATTAAAAGACAGCAGCTGAAGGCAGCTCCCAATGCCCAGGGCTTGCTGGACCTCCAAGCAGAGCCAACCCAGTTCCATATGTCCCCCCAGCAAAGCCATGTCTGCTGCTGAAGTCCCTGGAGAAAGGCAGGAAGGACAGGAGCTGTCTTACTTGGGAAAATGAGGGTCTTGCTGGCTGTTATTCATATGCACAGGGCTGGCAAAACCTGTGTGCAAAGCTCTTTAGCAAGTAGAGGACAAGGCCCTTCTCTGTGAGTAACCCCACAGACTAACAGAGCTTTTCATAGAATCATAGAATCATAGAATCCTAGAGGTTGGAAGGGACCTTGAAAGATCATCTAGTCCAACCCCCCCTGCCAGAGCAGGGCCCCCTAGAGTACATCGCCTAGGAACGTGTCCAGGGGGGTTTTGAATGTCTCCAGTGAAGGAGACTCCACAACCCCCCTGGGCAGCCTGTTCCAGGGCTCCGTCACCCTTACAGTAAAAAAATTTTTTCTGATATTCAACTTGAACCTCCTATGCTCCAATTTACACCCATTACCCCTTGTCCTATCACTGGTCACCACTGAGAAAAGCCTAACTCCATCTCCCTGACACTCACCCCTTACATATTTGAAAACATTGATGAGGTCACCCCTCAGTCTCCTTTTCTCCAAACTAAAGAGACCCAGCTCCCTCAGCCTTTCCTCATAAGGGAGATGTTCCACTCCCTTAATCATCTCAGTAGCTCTGCGCTGGACTCTTTCAAGCACTTCCCTGTCCTTCTTGAACTGAGGGGCCCAGAACTGGACACAATACTCCAGGTGTGGCCTCACCAATGCAGAATAGAGGGGGAGGAGAACCTCTCTTGACCTACTAACCACACCCTTTCTAATGCACCCCAGGATGCCATTGGCCTTCTTGGCCACAAGGGCACATTGCTGGCTCATGGTCATCTTCTTGTCTACCAGGACCCCCAGGTCTCTTTCACCTACACTGCTCTCCAGCAGCTCAGCCCCCAACCTATCCTGGGACATCGTGTTGTTCTTCCCCAAATGCAAAACTCTACACTTCCCCTTGTTGAATTTCATCATGTTTCTCCCTGCCCAACTCTCCAGCCTCTCTAAGTCTCTCTGAATGGCAGCACAGACTTCTGGTGTGTCAGCCACTCCTCCCAGCTTAGTGTCATCAGCAAACTTGCTGAGGGTACATTCTATACCCTCATCCAAGTCGTTGATGAAGATATTGAACAACACCGGTCCCAGTACCGACCCCTGAGGGACTCCACTAGTCACACACCTCCAACCAGATTCTGCCCCATTGACTACAACTCTCTGACTCCTTCCTTTCAACCAGTTCCTGATCCACCTCACTACCTGATCACCAAACCCATACTTGATCAACTTATCTACAAGGATGCTGTGAGAGACGGTGTCAAATGCTTTACTGAAATCAAGATAAACCACATCTACCGCTCTTCCATCATCTATCCACCTAGTAATTTCCTCATAGAAGGCTATGAGGTTAGTCAAACATGATTTACCCTTGATAAAACCATGCTGACTGCTCTTGATGACCCCCATGTCCTTGATATGCCTGGAGATAGTGACAAGAACAAGTTGTTCCATCACCTTTCCAGGGATGGAGGTGAGGCTGACCGGTCTATAGTTACCCGGGTCCTCCTTCTTGCCCTTCTTGTAGACTGGAGTGACATTTGCCATCCTCCAGTCCTCAGGCACCTCTCCTGTTACCCATGACTTACTGAAGATGATGGAGAGTGGCCTAGCAATGACCTCCGCCAGCTCCCTCAGCACCCTTGGATGCATTCCATCTGGACCCATCGACTTATGGATGTCCAGATTACTCAGCTGATCCCTAACCCAATCCTCATCTACTATGTCAAACTCCTCATCTATCTTGACTACTTCTGGGGCTAAATCAATCTGGGGCTCATGCGGAAACCCTGCAGGAGTAAAGACAGAGGCAAAGAAGGCGTTCAGCACCTCTGCCTTCTTTATATCCTCTGTCACCAGGGCTCCCAGCTCATTCCTTAGTGGGCCAATATTGCCTCTAGTGTTAGTTTTGCTAGCTATGTATTTGAAAAAGCCCTTTCTATTATCCTTAACCTGACTTGCAAGGTTAAGTTCCAAGGAGGCCTTAGCTTTCCTAATTGCCTCCCTGCATTTTCTGGCAGCTCTTTCTAATTCTTTTGTTGTCTTTTGTTGAAGGAATTGAGCTTCTCCCAGAATGCTTGTACCAACACTGCCCTAATAAGTAGCCCAAGGAAGGACAGTCAGTAACTTCTGTGCTTCTTGCCCTTACACCAACTAAACATTGCATTCCCTCCACCTCCTATTTATTTTTCTGAATATGTTCACAACTAAATTACCTCACCCAGCTGTTAGTAGCCATGTGCCTGTTCCTTTGGGTCTGGCTCATGGGCCACAATCATCATTATAATTATTGCTGAGACTTGCTAATTCTCTTCACCTAGATGGTTGGTTGGCACCAAGCTATGAGAGTATGGAGGCAGCAACCAATGTTGCTTACTGCTGGATCCTAAACTGCCAGGGGGAAGGGGAGGGAGGAAACAGTTGCCATGTTTTCTTGGGCTCTTCTAGATTGAGGAGGAATTCTGGCCCTATCTTTTCCCCAGCATTTTACCATTGCATATCCTGCCCTCTCCACTACACCTTGCAGTGTGAGTTGGGGCTTAAAGCCACAGCTTGTTCTTCCTCAGCATCACTGAGCCTGCTGTGGTTTGCTCACCTGCCTCTTGAGCAGAGCCATGGACCTGCCCCAAAGCTCTGTCACATCCTGGCTGACTGGATAAGAGAGGTGGTTCCACCCTGTACCCAGGGATCACAATCCTGGGTTTGCTTAGAAGCTTGACATGATGAGGTGAACAGGAGAAGAGTTAACACCTCCCCTGCCATGGTGGGAACCCTAAGCTGAATGCAGCAACTTAAACCTGGCCTGACAGATACCTGGGCATCTTCATTCACTGGCTGATGGAAGAGGAAAATATAGTTACATGACCACAGTGGTAGACAGGACTACCTCACTGAAAGGCTGTGCCCTCACTTAAAATTATTACCACAAAAAACAAATGAGATCCTTGCTGCATAAAGACAAATGACCTGAATGCAACTAAAAAGTATAGGGTTTTTTTGACTGTACTTACCAGGCTCCTTGAATTCCTTAAAGGTGTCATTGACCAGGGGGAAATGGATGACTATGGGTGCTCTGGGGTCCTCTGCATCCGAAAACACGTAGCATTCCTTTGGGTTCTTCTCATCTTCTTTACTCAGCTCCACTTTGGGGAATGGGATTTTTTGTATCTTGCAGTATTTGTAGGTCATCTCTAATTGCTGTGGACACAGAATGTCATTGCCTTAAAGCCAACACTAAGACAAGAATAAGGTATCATAGAAATACTGTGGCAACTGGATTCAGTCCCTAGAACCACTCTGCAATGACTGTGCAGGTGAAAGTAGCCTTAGAATAACCTCCCTTTCTGCCATGGCTCACCACAAGTCAGAAGGTGTTTCTTACCACCCCATAATGTTTTTTCCAGCTAGAGGGAATGACCAAAAGCCACGCTTGAGTTTGTCATGGGGACAAAGCAGGAGAGCCCAAGGTCATGTCTCCAGCAACCAATTGTTACTGTGATTCCCTGGGGATCTTAGGAGACATTCACTGCAACCCCCTCCAGGAAAAAAAAAAAAAAAAAAAAAAAAAAAAAAGAAAAAAAAGAGCCTAATAGTTTCTATAGCCCTGGTCCTGGGGGGAGTTCTTTCCTTCTCCAAGATATGGTCACTAGTTTGCTCATGAGTATATGATCAAGATTTGGACAGAGCTACTGACTTGTAAATTTTACACTTGCATATTCTGTCCTGTTGGCCAATCCCTATTCCTGCTGATCACCAAAATAAACCAAAACCAAAAATACCAAATAAACCAAAACCAAAAAAACCAAATGAGGGGAAGGGGAAATAATTTTCCTGACCACGTGGACCCACAGAAGCCCTGAAAGATGTGATCAAAACTATATAAGCATGATACCTGCAACACAACCAACAACAGTTTCCAACATCCTTTGAGAACACCAACAAATTCCATTTCCTCCCAAGCTGACCTTTCTAATGTGAGGATCCCTACCATGCCTTCACCCACCAGTGGTTTTGGAGCCACTGGTTATTGTGTGATTTGAACATCAGATCTGAATTTGGCCACTCCACACCACAGCTTCCCAAGTGTGAAGTTCACAAGAAGAGTTTTACCAGGGCTACAGGGAGCAGATGATGATGATGAGGATGATAATCTCACCTTGAATGCATCACCCAAACCATAATCAAGGGAGATGATGACATCTACATTCCTCTCTGGCTTGAAAAGTGCTGCACCACTGGTGTTGATGAAATAGCCAACATCTATCAGGCAAAGATATTTCTGCAGTGGTGTCAGATCGTTAGGAAAACCATCCAGCACAGTGTCTGAAAAACATTTTGCATAGAGTTAGTGGTCCATTGGGCAGTAATTCTCTCTGTGCTAGGTGTTCAATGCAGCCCCTTGGTTGCCCTCAGGACCAGACTCACCCCCCTCCCACAAACGTGGCCTCAGGGGCCCCCAAACTGCACATCTGTGCACATCTGGCCTGGTACCACACTCCCCTGGCACACTCCCAAAGGCAGTGAGTGGGAGGACTGGGGAGACACAGAATCCACTGGCCTCGTGGCTGCCCTGGGGGTTGATTTTTCACAGAATGCAGATTTTAGCCCTTTTTTTTTTTTTTTTTTTGGTTTGTTTTTTAACTGCAAGAACTGGGAAAAATGCAAAAAAAAAACCCCAGTGTGACAGTGCAAGCAACAAATCTAATGAATGCAGTACAGCACTGCATTTGCTCATTTCTAGTTTTGCATTTTCAGGATTAGACTCCTCCCTAGGGTGAAAAATCTGACTTCAGCCTCCTTTTGGTGATCTCTCACAGAAATTATCTTAGCCATGCTGCAAAAAATACACCACATCATGCACATAGCATGCCCTATCAACATCTTAAAATATTGCTTGAATTAAATAAACCTCAAGTTAGTGCAAAAACAAGCCAAAAGGGGATCATGCAAAGGCAAGCTGAGATCTAAAGCCAGTTTTTCTAGTAGCAAGGTACCATTTCAAGTCCCATCAACTAAGAAAGATTTTTCCATGGCTTTAAATATCAACATTGTGTTTTAAGAGAGTTCCTCAAGTTCACTAAGTGAGGTAGCAAAGCCCAAAGCAGATCTCTTGGGCTTTAAATCATTTGTGCTTGGGTATTTTAAGAAACCATTTATCACAGAAATACTGCAGGTAAGTTCCAGTATTTCTCTTCTTTGGATCTCTCTGCCTCCCTTGGCCTCATTCTGTAGTGTTGATTTAAATAGTGTAGAATAACTCTAGCTTGTTCCATAGCCTGGAATTTTTGACAGCAGCTTGAGTAATAACTCCTATTTTTTCCATTCCCTCACTCTCAGGTCCTTTACAAAATTATTTGCTTATTTTAGCATTCATAGGTGCTGGGAATTGACAGATTCTGCTGTAATAAGAGGACATTTGCTTCCACTCTTTATAGTTTCACTCTTTATAGTTTCAATTGGCCTGGTGAATATTTTTTATTTGAAATTTCATTACCCCCATTTTCTTATCACAGAGATGGGACTGGGCAGCATCACATGGCTGGGTATGTGAATTAGAATTATACATTTCCTTGGGAGGTTCTCTCTTCTTCCATCCCACACTTAAAAAGGGACTGGAAGAAGCCCTGCCTCAGGAATTTCCATGGAAGCATGAACCCTACTGTAAATGCATTACACTGATTCCAGGCTATGAGTCCCCAGGTTTCTCACCAGGAAAATAAGGTTTTTCATATGCCTTTTAGGGTCACATAAACTGAGCTGTAGGGAAGAATTCAAACACAGCTCTGTCCAGGAGACTTCAGCTGTGTGAGACCACCAGCTGTGCTCACAGAGCTGGCATCTCCTCCTCTTGCTCCTAGAGATGGATCCATGCTTGGTTTTAGCTTGGTCTCAAGCAGGCAGCAAAAAGAGGATTCAAAATCTGCTAATTTTTCCCACTACAAACTTTTTTTCCTTTTTCCCACGACAGACTTCATGTTTTCCATTTACTTTGCTTTATTTGTAGAATATGGACCCTGAGGTGGCCTTTTGTGTCCCTATACTCTCTTCCTTCAAATTATCCTTGAAACTGGCTTCTCCATATTTGTCTTTACAAAACAGATAGTCAGCAAACATAAGGAAAAGTAGTTTTTCAAAATATTTACTGACTATTTCACCCTTCATCCACTTTGTGAAGCTACTTGCTTGCTCCTACTCTCACCCACCAGTCTTATGCTACTTGTTTTCTCCTTCTCTCACTTGTTTTCTCACAGCAGACTTTTAGGACACAAACTTTTTGCTTACTGAACATTTTAAAAGCACTTAGCACATTGTGGGCTCTGCCTTAATCCACAAAAAAAAAAAAAAAAACAAACAACTCCAGCATCTCTTGCCATTGTCAGCAAACCATGGAGCAATGGCAGACAGGGATAAAAAGTGTTGGAATTTGCATGAAACAGGGGAGAAAAAAATACAAGTTGTCAAAGAGAAGGATTCAGAGGAGGCAGAGCACACATTTTCTTGCTGAAGTGAGGTTAATCTTAATTAATCACCCACACTGCTACCTGCTCATAGAATAAATGAGGATGCTGGGATTTCAGGAATGTTTGAGATGCACAAAACCTCAGCTCTATCACTGTGCTATCATTTCAGTTTCACAGATTTTGAGGTAAAACTATAATAATTTTTCACTTTGCCTTCATGCAGAGCACAGGCCATAAATTGCTGTTCAATTTATACATCAAGTCTATACATTCCATTGGTTTAATATCTATACAGGCTAAACTTCTGTTGCTTTAACTTTCTTTTGCTGGACCCTGGTATTTCTGTTTCAGAAGAGCTAAGGAGAGGTCTCTGGATGGATAAATCATCAGGCAGAAATACCACACATATAGGGAACCACATGCTTGCACTCAGCTCTTTCTTCACCTGACCCACGTAATAATCTGTTATTTTATGCACCCAGGGTTAACTTTTGTTTCTTGACCTCTAGAGATTCCACCCTTTCTGAATCTGTTGACCACCTATGCAGTGGCAAACTTCCTGCAGAAGAGCATGGATTAACCCAAATTACAGATATTTTAAGGAGGTGAGAGTGGCCCATGAACTAATTCACCTGTTACACTAAAGAAACAAGCATTAGGAGCTTGTTTGGAAATCACAGCAGATTTCCAACCCCTGAGAAAATATTTCTAAATGTGAGATTTCCGAAGTCAAAAAAAAAAAAAAAAAAAAATCTGAGATGTTACCTGCAAACTGCAGCTAACTCTTTGTTGCAGTTACCTTTCCATTCAATAAATTTTTTCTGATGGATATAATCCTTATGGAATTCTAGGCCTCTCAGGAAGTTATGAGACCTTCCCAGCAGTGGTCGCGTGGTCATAATGTCCTCAAACATTTCATACAACTTCCCTGACAAGCAAGATGGAGGCTCAATGATGGGGACTTCCTCCTCAGGGGACTGTTTTTCTGAAAAAACAAACAAACAAACAAACAAAAAAATAAAGGGAAAAAAACTGAGAAAAAAAAAATTGAGAAAAAAAATCATCCATCGCTTCTCTCAGACCCCTTTAGTGCCTGGCTGCCCCTGTGTCCCTCCCCTCCCTGTTTCTCCCAGTTAGCTTGAAAACATCTGCAAACAACCATTCCCATTAAAACAAAGAGATATTTGGTTTTGTTTAAAGCAAGCACAGCTTTTGTCTTTTTCTCTTTCCAATGACACTCTGGTTTTGCACTTTTGCCTGCCAGCAGAAGACCCCTTCCCGTTTGCAGGCATGGGAAGAGTCACTTAAGAGACCATGAACATATTTTAAATCAAAACCATTTGTAACTAGAATAAACTGGGTTAAGAAATAAAAATAAATTAGATTGAAACATCACATAATGATCATTCTGATATAGCTGAAAATCATGCTGGAAGATCCACAATGAAGCAACACAGCATGCAGCAATTTAAGGAGAAAATCCTGTGGGAGAGATTATTCACAAACAGTAGCAAAAGTCTATCTTTTTTAATCCTGTCCTGAATAGGAAGCACTGTCTGGTCAAAAACAAGTGATGGTTTTGAAACTCTTACCTATATCCACCATATCTTGGGCCCATCGATCCCAGAATTCATTGGAATTTGAGGACCAGTACAAGCCATCCAGCAAATTCCTAGTAAAGATGTTTGTCCAAAGACCTGCAAGTCAAACCACATGGAAAAAATACTGCACCAGCACCACATGTTAACCATGGACTATCAGAAATACCCTTCCTATAAAACTGGCCCACATGAACTGACACAAATTAAGAAGTAGGTCCCACAGGGTGCAAGCATCATCATTTCAGTGCTCATTCTGAAAAGATCACCAGACTCAGACCATTTACTCCATAGCACAGACTAACAAAATATCAGGAATCAGTCACCCAAATGACATTTTAAAGTGTTTACTTGTGAAAGAAGGCATGGAAAAGCATGGTGAAGCCATATAAGCATATGGCCCTTCTTTAAAGCAATTTATTCTTTAATTTTATCTCAGACCCATGTTTTCCCTTTCAGGAATGTTTTATTTCTGTGGAGTTCAACTGGCCCAGTATTTAAATAGAATTGGCTCCACGTTTTCTAGGAAAAGAAAGGACTATCCTTTGTCATAAGGTACTCACAAGAGGAATAAATTCAAACTCTAGCAGACTTTACTGGGAGTGAAATGTGATTTTTGTCTCCACCAGTTTTGGTATCAAAAGCTGAAATTCTGAGAAGTATTTAAAATCTGCCTGGGCTGATGGGTTCCTCTGACAAGTTGTTTTTCCCCTTCGCCTTCAGAGACAGAACAGGTGTTGGAAGTTAAAAGGGGTTTTTTCATCCTTATGGGCAGAGCCATAGTGACAATAGTGACACTGTTCTCAACCCACAGAGCTCAGATGGTTCTCACCATCGTGGGTTGTTCTGGATGAGTGAGATTTTATTTTCAGCTCCTTCCAATTCTACCCCTGGGAATGCATTGCCCAGAAATATAGTTGGTGTGAAGTTGAAGAGCTGATGACTGCTCAGGGGAGAAAAGCTTATTATTTCCTCAACTTGCCTTGTCCCTTCTGGTTTGGTTTTGAAAACAGGGAGGGGAATAATGCTACAACTCTTCCAAATAGGGAGGATGGGAGGCAAGAAGCTTTACAAGGAGCAGAAGTGTACAAAAGGGGTAAGAAGCCCATTGAATCCTGCCCTAGAGCAGACCATCTGCCAAGGAAGGCTGTACACAGCCCAGTGCCCAGCTTGTACCATGGTTTTCATGTCATGAGTGCTTATAGTGCACCTATAAATTTACCTTCCAGATAGCAGATCCTGGATTCTGGGAGCTTCTTCACTCTCCTTCCCATGAAGAACTCACTGTCAAAATATTCTGAACGAATGGAGGCTCCATATTTTGGTATGGACACCTCATAAGGAGAGAACTCTGCCCACTCTACAAAAGAATAGACAGGCAGCATGTTTACTGGAATAAAAACAACAAAACAAAATCTTCCCCTGTGGAAAAAGCTATAAAGTTAAAATATTCCTGGATCTTGCTTGGCTCAGTAGCTCTGTACTGTAGGTAGCTTCATATTGCAAACCACGTTGTCTAATTCCATACAAACTTAGAGATATCTGCATACAAAAGGAACTGGTTTTTCACCTCAGAAAGAGTCATTGGTAGCTTCAAAAGCTTAGATTTGTGGTTTTATATCCTTTTTATACCCTTTTCTGGGATCCCAGTTGCCCCTGAATCAAGAGCACCAAACGTACAACATGCAAGTGTGATCCATCCTGCCAGGAATGACTGGTATGAAACTTCTACCAACCCAGACCTGTCAGGTGTTTTTCACCTCAGAAAATGTCATTGGTAGCTTTAAAAACTTGGATTTGTATTTTTATATCGTGATTCTGAGATCCCACTTGCCTCTAAACCAAGAGCATCAAATGTACAACATGCAAGTGTGATCCATCCTGCCAGGAATGACTGGTATGAAACTTCTACCAACCCAGACCTGTCAGATAAAACAAAGCAGCCCAGAAACACATCAGCTCTGAGCTAGAAAGTGTCACTGTGGGCCTGGCTGTGATGTTTCCTGACTCAACCTGCCCTGTACACGTGTTGCAGTTGCACAGTAGCCACAAACTTTAACAAATATAAAGTTTGTAAAAAAATAACAGGTTTTTTTTTTTCTTTTCAGTCCTGCTCATTTTAATACCTTTTGTTGAACGTAGCCTGTGTCTATTTAAAGGGTGTCACATCACACCCATCACAGCAATCAGATGCCCCTCCACTTGCATACCCTCATCAGTGGGTGTTTAGGGAAGGAATGATTACATTTCACAGCACCTCCACAAACTAGGGAAGAACCAAAGCTGTTTTATAGGTGCAGAACTGAGGCAGAAAAAGATCATATGATTTTTTCCACACTCACTCTCAGTGCCTGTGGCAAAACTAGAACTTCAGCCCAGATCTTCAGAACTGCCCTGTTCGTGCCTGAGGATGTTATCCAGTAGTTCTGCTCTTTCTAATCAACACCCAGCAGTTTGCAAAAAAGACAAATATTTTATTAAAAGATGAATACTGAGTCAGGGCAAGCAACAGATATATTCCCCTTTTATTCTCCAACAAGCAAACACCCTCCCTCCAAATGGTCCTCAGTCTCTACTGAAAGTCAGAAAAAAAAAAAATCTCTACAAATACTTGCCTCTAAATTTGAAAGTACTGAACTTTTCTTCTTTCACATTGAGAACAGCATAGAATGGCAGTGGGTTCTGGCCATACTCCAAAGCCTTGCGCTGGTCTGTGAGTTTGTACTTTCTTGGCTAATCAGAGATTTAAAAAAAAAAAAAAAAAAAAAGAAAGAAAATCACAGTAAATCTCTGGAAGAGCACAAGGCAAAAACCACTGACACAATCTACCAAGTACAGATAGACAAGAGATGTTTTACAACTCAGAGGAATATTACAACCCAGGGGAATACTACAACCCAGGGGAATACTACAACCCAGGGGAATACTACAACCCAGGGGAATATGTGAGTCCTTTAGGTTCCTGCAGGTTTCCTTTCAGGTTTCCTTCCAGGTTGCCTTTTGGATAACCAGTAACCTCTTCATTGATATCTGAGTGCTTTGATTGCCTGTGTCCCATAGATCTTTAGGCTGAGCCTAATGGTCACAGATTACTCGTGCTCCAAAGTGTCTAATTAGAAACAGACTTTAAAAGAATGGATTTGTCAGGGAGAATTGCTCAGTTCTTTGTGAAAATTTGATTATTGAAGTTGTTGGGGGTCACGGGCACCCTAGTACACAGGCACCTTCAAACCATTAGCTACCCAGGAAAATCCTGGCTGCAGTAACCACTGTCATTGTTTACAAATCACATAGGGATGCCTCAGTCCCTTTGGATTTGTTCCAGACATTACATCATGTTCTCAAAGAGTAAAGCCCTAAAACAAATGAGTGGATGCTTCCTGAATGTGTGTCAGGACCATGTACATACCTGTTCATGTAGGAACATTTCCTGAACAAGTGACCACAGAGTTGTAAAAGATGTGACATATCCTGCTCTTGCCCTTTCAGTGAGTTCCTTGTGATAATACTTCAGATGCTCTATAGACATAAGGTTGAGCTTGCATTTTGTCACTTGTTCTTTTACTGCCTTAAGTGGCCCCTCCAGAGAATTCTGTGACCAATCAGCATCCTCATAAAGGTCTGCTAGGGTCCTAAAGAGCAGAAATGTGAGAAAATAATCCATTTAGTTGGATGATTTTGGAAAATTACCATATTAACCCAGCCACTTTCATCAAAGAAGAGAATCAACTGAGATTTTGACCAAGAGCCAACAGTAAGAGTTTTACCAGGGAATTACATTCACTCTCTAACAACTTAAGGCTCTGAAAGAGATGCAGGTCTCTCACTGTGTGGAAATGAAATGTCACAGTCCTTCCAAATACAAAACTTATTTTTTATACTCACCAGGTTGAGCCAGAGGCTCCAGTGACATAGGTAATACAGTCCAAGAGATGAAGCTTCTGAAGAGCCAAGAGGTGGCCAAACATTGCTGACATTGCTCTGAGCCCTCCACCTGTTGCCATTACAGCTATTACTGGGACCTGTTCAAAACACAGGTGTTATTGTCAAAAAGTTACACACTTGCCTACCAGGAAAAATTACAGCTCCATTAATTTCCTCAGCAGATTTCACTGAAGGCAATGAATTAAGACAACGAAATTAAATCAATATTTTAGCCAGTCTTAACGAGTACCTTCTCTAAATTAACCTCCTGATACTCAGTGGGTTCATAGCAGATAATGATATGAATTTATTATAAATTTTAAAAAAGTAAAAAAGCAATAAATGTGATTAAGAATGGATTCATGGAAGTCCTGAGCAGAGTTCAGAAAAAAACACATTAAGCAAACAAACTGATACTTGGGACAGCAGCCATTCAACAGACACAATTCCAGGAAGAAAATAAATGTGCAGTTAAGTATTCAACTTGGATCTTGGCAACAAAACATACTTCAGATGGAGTTTGTTATGGAATGTTCTTTCTCCACCCTAAAATATTTTGATTTTTTGTGGAAAAAAAGTGTTCTGACAATGAAAAAAAAAGAAAAAAAAAAAAAACCAAGAAAAAAAAAAAAAAAACAAAAAAAAAAAAAACAAACAAAAAAACCAAACTAAAGCCAAAGAAGGGACTTCACAATGACCTCATGAGTATCTATGTGAAGTGAATTTCAAATACTACTGGTTTTCTATGTGGTTTGGGTTGCAGACCTCATGTCCATGTAGATCTCTTCCCAGATGAAGAACTCTTTTCAGGGCAGAGGCAACCACTCTCTTCCTTTTCAGCAAGAATTCTTGCTCTTCTTGGCACAGATCATACCCTAAGCGTACATCCAGTTTTTCTGTGCTGAAACACAAATAAATCCAGAAGCATGAGGCTGGTGTTTTAAATGTATATGGATCTATTTCCAGCATCTGCAGTCTACTAAGTATCACGAAAAATAATGATTCATTGTTCAGATTTAGAGACAGAAATGGAACTTCCAGTTTCAAATAAATCAACTGCTTTGCTTCTACAAAGGCTCTTTATTTTCTGGTGTTTCAGTGGAAGTTTTACTTCCAGCTAAGGATAGCAAATTCAAAAATATAAAGGTTTCTTTGGGTCTTTCAGTAGCTTTGTCAGATGAATCCTTTCTATTTCTCCTTCTTGTAATTTCTGAGGAAAGGGTGACTAGAACCCAGCAAGGTCTTCCACGAGGGTTTGTACCACAGATTTATACAGAAACAGTACAATGAAAACCATTTTTAAATAATTTTTTTTATTTGTTTTCTGTCTAATTATTTTACAGTGTAACATTTCACCTTCCCTCACTTGTGCTTCTTTCTATTGTTATTTCCAGAGCCACAGATTTATTTTCTTGAGTATACCCATGCAGTTTCACTCATTTTTTGTAGACTGGATATTTTGGTTATTTCAAATTCCCTTCTTCTCACTTCTGTGTCCATGTTGAAGAAGCCTTCAATCTCAGTCTTTGGGGGGTTTTTTATGCCAAAAACACTTAGAGACTGAGCTCCTCACTTTTTTAAACTCTCAGATTACTTTGGCTTGCTTCTTGGCACGACTCTTTTGCCACATGACATTGAACTTTGATCTGTCATGGTGACTCTTTAGTGGTGCCTTAACTATTCTATTTTGCCCCTAGTCTTGTGCACTCCTTGTGCCTAAATAAAGGATACTCTATTTTCAAATTCACAGTTCAAAGAGCAATAAAACCTTTAAAGAAAAAAAAAGAGGCCTCTCACCAAGCATTTAGTTGGAGGTACAGCTGCAGTGGCACATTCTGTAAACAAAGAAATGAGAGCAGCAGCATGAATGACTTGAAAAAAATGTTGAAATTCACATTTTCAGTGCCTCCTGGAATGCCCTACCTGTACCACCCTGCCTAGTTTTCTCTTTTTTTGGTTTTTTGGGGGTTTTTTTGAACTATACTGGTAAGGTGGTAAAGAGAAGGAAAGCAACTAAACACCAAACATATTCTGCAGAGAAGCAAAAAAGGCAGGAAGAGCTGAACTGGCTGGATGAATCAGCTGGGAAACAGGATTTCTTCCTGAGAGTGTAACCCCATGAACCATCCTAAGCCAGCAGCAGCATCCTATTGCCACCCTTTTATGCTAGAGGATGGAAACCAGCAGCCAGATAAAGACTGAGATGGAAACATCCTTCCAAAAAGGTACTGGAGGCAAAAGAGAGTCCCAGTGGAGGCATGAGGAATCACTAGTGGGAAAACAGACATTAATTTTCCCTTTTCTTCATGAGAAAGTTTGCTGAGAAATCCTCCTCTTCCTGCCTTTCATTTGCTGCAAGTTCTGGGAAAGGATGCTTGGCTGTTGTTAACAGATTTATCTGGCTACACAGCAGCATCCCTCCTGTTTTTAAAGCAGCTTAGAGTTTTATCTTTCCACCAGTTACCATCCTGACTGTATGCACAGAAAAATTTCAGAATTGTTCTCTGAGGGCAAGATTCAACTCATCCAACTTTAGCCACCTCCAGGCAAAAGGTAGGTACAGAGACCAAGCTTGATAAAGGGCAGTGGGGTGGCCCAGAGACTTACTGGGGGCACTGAATATTCTCCTTTAACTGCATAAGGACAGTAGAGGTTGGTCTTCCACCTGCATCCAAAACTGGCCAGGATGGATTCCAAATCATTCATTTTACTGACAGAAAGTTAATATTTCTCTAAGCAAACTAACTTTTTTGACAGAAAACTTCTATTCGCAGAGGCTTCTCGCTTAGATTTACTAAATGAAATTTGTTAAAAATGTTCTGGTGCAAAATACTGAATGTTACCTTTCTCTCCAAAAGATCATGTAAATAGTGAAGCACTTACTTGTCTCACAGGCAGGGTCACTTTGACTGTATGTCCAAGAGGGAGAAATTTCAGTGGTACTGTTAAGGTGTCACTTAAATTGCTATTCTCATCTTCCTTATCAGTAATTTTCTACAAGAGAACATAAACCACTGTTTTTTTATTCACAAAATAGAAACAATCCAGTTCTTCACTGGTTTTGGTGACACTGAAAATAAGCAACCAGTCTGAACAATGGTGTTGTACAATGCCACTTACCTGTAGCCTGACTTTCAGAACTGGCTCCCAAGCCTTCACACAATGAAAGTAGAAAATATCTGTGTCTTCTGTGGTTTTCTGTGTTCCCTCATGGGATTCAGGCACCGTAAGCACAAGATTTATACCCTCTAGGTGAAAACAGATTTGTTTAGAGAATAAACCAGGCAAAACAACCAACAAAGGTGACACACTTTCTGCTGGAGTCTGCTACAGCACAGGACCTGGTACTCTTGCTTTTGTCCCATCATTTGGAGTGCTCCAAGAGTCAACACCCTCTCTTCCTTCCACCAGCAAAGTTCACTGTGTCCAAACTTGGCAGCTCCAAGGAAAAGCCCCAGAGATCAGTGTTACAGCTGGAGGCTGCTCAGGGACTTTTCACTGAGTTCTGTTTTGTTCTCTTTAGGGCACTGAACTCCCCCTGGGTCTGTCTGGCTTTGACAATTTGGTAAGCTGGGCAATTAGAGGCTGGGCAAAGAGCAGATTGGAAACAGCCCTGAGGAGAAGGACTTAGGTGTTTATTGAGGAGATGCTCACCATGAGCCAGCAATGTGCACTGGCAGCCCAAAAAGGCAACAATAAACTGGGCTACACCAAACGAAGCATGGCCAGCAGGTCAGGGAAGGTGATTTTCCCCCTCTGCTCTGCTCTCTTGAGACCCCACCTGGAGTACTGGGTCCAGTTCTGGAGCCCCCAGTATGAGAAAGACACAGAGCTCCTGGAGCAAGTCCAGAGGAGGACTGCAAGGATAATCAGAGGCTTGGAACACCTCTCCTATAAGACAGGCTAAGAGAATTGGGGTTGTCCAGCCTGGAAAAGAGCAGGCTCTGGGGAAACCATAAAGTGGCCTTCTGGGACCTGAAAGCTGAAGAGGGACTTTTTATAGAATCATAGAATCATGGAATTGGCTGGGTTGGAAGGGACCTCAGAGATTATCAAGTCCAACCCTTGATCCACTCCCGCTGCAGTTCCCAGCCCATGGCACTGAGTGCCACATCCAGGCTCTTTTGAAATATCTCCAGGGATGGAGAATCCACCCCTTCCCTGGGCAGCCCATTCCAATGTCTGATCACCCTCTCCATAAAGAAATTCTTTCTAATGTCCAACCTAAACCTCCCCTGGCACAACCTGAGACCTCTTGTGCCCTCTTGTCTTGCTGAGAGTTGCCTGGGAAAAGAGCCCAACCCCCCCCAGGGAGTTGGAGAGAGTGATGAGGTCTCCCCTGAGCCTCCTCTTCTCCAGCCTCAACACCCCCAGCTCCCTCAGCCCTTCCTCACAGGACTTGTGCTGGATCCCTTCCCAGCCTCCTTGCTCTTCTCTGGACCTGCTCCAGCACCTCAATCTCCTTCCTGAGCTGAGGGGCCCAGAACTGGACACAGGACTCAAGCTGTGGCCTCCCCAGGGCTGAGCACAGGGGCAGAATCCCTTCCCTGGACCTGCTGGCCACGCTGTTCCTGAGCCAGCCCAGGATGCCATTGGCCTTCTTGGCCACCTGGGCACACTGCTGGCTCCTCTTCAGCTTCCTGGCAATCCACACTCCCAGGTCCCTTTCTGCCACTCTGTGCCCAGCCTGGAGCTCCCCATGGGGTTGTTGTGTTGAACCTCATCCCGTTGGAATCAGCCCAACTCTCCAGTCTGTCCAGGTCCCTCTGCAGAGCCCTCCTGCCTTCCAGCTGATCCACACTCCCCCCCAGCTTAGTGTCATCTGCAAATTTGCTGATGATGGACTCAATCCCCTCATCTAAATCATCAATAAAGATATTGAACAGCACTGGGCCCAACACTGATCCCTGGGGGACACCACAGCCGCCATTTTGATGCAGCCCCGTTCAGCACCACTCTCTGGGCCCGGCCCTCCAGCCAGTTCCTAACCCAGCACAGATGCCCCTGTCCAAGCTGTGGCCTGACAGCTTTTTCAGGAGAATGCTGGGGGAGACGGCGTTGATGAGGGGTAATGGTCTTAAGCTGAAATAAGGTAGATTTACATTAGATAAAAGGAAGAATTACTTTACTGTGAGGGTGGTGAGACACTGGAACAGGTTACTCAGAGAAGCTGTGGATGCCTCATCCCTGGAAGTGTTCAAGGCCAGGTTGGATGGGGCTTTGAGTAATGTGGACAAGCAGGAGGTGTCCCTGCCCATGGCAGGGGGGTTGGAACCAGATGACCTTGCAGGTCCTTTCCAACCCTACTCATTCTCTGATTGTGTCCCCACTTCACAGGGCAATGGACATACCTTGCAAGTACTTTCTGCTTTCATTAATGTCTACTTGCACTTCCAAGCAGCAAACCTCACGGGACTGAGAAAGAGAGGAGTGGGAACGTGTGAGAACAGCAGATACCTCATCTGCACCAAATAATAAAACATCATGCAGAGAACCACTGGCTATAATATAGAGACAGCTAAACTGGTCTCAGTGCTGAAAGCAACCCAGTAAATTGCACAAAAGTAAATTCAGAGTTCATTCTGGCAAGACAGTAGCCCAGTTACACTGCTTCAGAACTATTTTATCCATACAGTGGTGGACTGCCAGAGAAGGCATTCCCATCCAAGTTGTCCCAGAATAAGGAAACTCTGTGCAACCCACTCTTGCCCAAACATAGCTACACGTGCATCTGACAATTATTTAGTAAGCGTGGGGGGAAACACCTGGTGATGAGTTTCTCTGTATTGTGGCAGTGATTTGTCTACAAGTCACCTTCTTTCTGGTCCTTATGTAGGGAAAACACAGATTTATTCCACCCTACCTGAGTCATTCCAGTTCACCTTTAATAATTTATGCCAGGACAGTTTTCCAAGCCATTATAGGAACAACACATGCCAATCATTACAGCTATTATGCCTCTCACAGAAAATGAGGGGGAAAGAACAGAATATGTGTTACTCTGCCTCAGGGTATTCAAGGCTAGCATCTGGATCATGTGCAAGCTTGGAGTGGTTGGCATGAAGTACTTTGTACTCCTTAGCTGCTGGGCCAGCCCAAGGAAATAGGTAATGTACCACATGCTTACTATTAACAGAGAGGTTTGTAGGTTTTAATGACTAAAATAACTTTATTAAAAAACTCAGTCCCCAGAAAGCTGGCACATTACATAACCTTCCAGTTGTAAGCACAGTGAATACTTACTACTGCCTTCTAAAGACTCATCCCTTTTATAACCTTCTCTTTCATCCCTTTTATAACCTTCTCTTTTCCTGACAAGTGCCGTACAGGATCACACGAGACACAAGCAGTTTTCACCTTGAACACCAATAAATATGGGGTTCTGAAACATTAACAAATGACAGCTGGGCAAAATATTGCCTTGTGATATACCTGAGGACTTCAAGAAACACAGCTTCTATTTTTGCCTGGAGAGGGCAACAGTTAAGTTACAACAAATGGGAATCACTTTATAATGCACACCATGCTCTTACGTACCAGGGCATTTTCTGCTCTCTCTATAAAACATCAGAGAGGAAGAGGAGAGAATCAAAAGGAAGGACAAGTCACTCCAAGCTAAATTAATGTGAAACTTACCACTAGGACATCATTGGTAATGAGGTGTTCTGGAGGGCAAGGACTGAAATGAAATAAAAAACCAAACAGAAGCTCTGTGAGTGTCTGACATTAAAAAAAAAAATACTAGTTTTATGACCTTACCTGCTTAAAACTGAATCATAATTTGTTTTTTGAAAGGCATTATCACCTACAAAGCACATGGATCAAAATGCAATAGGTAAACTCAAAGAAAGGAAGGAGAACCCATAAAAATACCAGTGCTTAAAACTGGTACATGCTAAGATTCAGCAGAACAAAATCTTGGTCTCTGTGGAATTGTGTCCTGCTATTAGCAAATGACCATATGACTTGTGGCAAGCAAAGACTACTATTAATGTATTCTTCAACTACTTATTAGGAAATGCATTTCTCACTGTTCCAGATTATATCTTACAACTGATCATAAATGAAGAGCAAATAAGAATTAACTCCCCCTGTACTATATGTATGACTAAAAAACACAGGGTAAGTCTTTGTCCCAAACATTTTACCTCATAAGACCCATGCCTGTCCCTGAATAGATGTAGTTATTTATTACTATGAGTAACCTATAGAGTCTACTAACAGCAACTCTCATTAAGGCAAATACTCCAACATCACCATGTTACTCACATTCCTAAGTGCTTTCATGCATCTGAAAGGAACACTACAGTTAAATAGTGTGTAATCTTTGACTTTCTGCAAAGCCCAGGGTGTTTTCCCAAACCTGAAATTTCTATTTCAGCTGCAGAATGTATTCAAATGTAAATCACAAGGCTTGACTTCCAAGCATGCAGAATCCCCACGTGCCTTGTAACTTGAAAGGTGAAAAATGTTCCTCTTATTTCTAATCTGAATCTACAAGGTTCTGTTCCCAAGCACTGCATCTCTTTCTGTCCTTTTTTTATATATATATGGCTGTGATTGGTTTGAGACCCCCAGGAGATGCTTATACCATCTTTTAAGGTTTGCTCCAGAGATAAATTAAATAGATTTTCACTGTGGGAAGAATTAACTAAGAACATCAGTGATTTTCTTCTGCAGCATTTCCATGTGTTAAAATAAGAAGCTTTATTTATATAAGTTCCTCCATCCAATTATGCATTTAGTCAGTTCTCACTGGACTATATTTATTTTTATGGTAATGCTAAGCTCAAATATGCCAGAATGCATAGCTTAGGGTTTTTTTCAAGCAAAGTTCTGATAGCATTCAAAAGAGGTATAAAGTTTATCTCATTTATTCTCTTACAGACAGGGTTGGTTACCACTTTGAGGGGGATGGTCTTAATCTTATTACTTGTTGAATAATATTGCCTAATGGGTGAGTTTTCTAATACTGTCTAAATAACTCTGTGTATATCATTATAATAATACAAAAACAAGTTTTCTGGTCTTTTAGAAACACCACGGTGTTCTTGGCTTTGTTCAATTAACAACTTAAAAAGAACCTCTGTTGTTTTACATGTATCTGGTGTACAAGTCATCACATCATGCCAATGTTTAACACATTTTCACAATCAGGATATACTCATCAAACATTAGGATTTGTAAGACATACACTATAAGGCAGAATTTGCTGGTAAAGTTAAGGTTAAAAGGTTTGAAACAGTACATTTGGCTCCCTCCTGGGAGGAAGAAATTCCTCTTTCTCTGTGATATTATTGCTCCCTGGCAGATACCTTTTGAGTTTTGGAACTTTACTCACATTCTTTCCATCCAGAATTCCACTTCCAAACTTTCCCATTTTTTTCTGCACGGCTCATTCTAAAAAGAAAAGGGTAAAATAAATGCAGATTATTGGAGGCTGCAAGAATTTGGCAGTAGTGACCTATTTAAAAAGCACTTCCACAGCTGATGTGTCTTCCACTAAATGTTACCCAAAAAAAGCTACATGCTGCCTCTTTTCAAAACTGAGATTCCAATGGAAATCACAGCCTTGGGAAGATGAATATTCTCCCATTGTGGGATATGTAGAATTATGCATTTTTCCAAAGACACAATCAGAGAGGGAAAGCTTGACTAGAACAGAAATATAATGGTTTTCTGCAAAGATGGTATTGGATGGGGAGAAAAGCATTGAAGCCCAGAAATAAAGGTGAATAATGCCAGTGTCATCTCCATGCCCAAGGCATTTAAACCACATTCATATTCAATCCAGCACAGATGAAGTCAGCAAGAATACTCTGGACTGACACAGTTATTGAACCCTTATAATTCCCAGTGACTCACCCAGGAACTAAGTGCATGGCACCAGCCTGCAGAGTCCTTGGGAAGATCCATGTTAACAGCTTCCAGCATTTGGGAAGTAGTTGTTCTTTTGGGTATGGACTTTCTGCTTTAAGCAGGAATATGCCACAGCCCAGGAGTTTTCACAGCCCCACCCCAGCTTTGGTCCTCTGGACAATTCTCTTTTAAGGGCTTCATAACAGAATACCAAGGATGTTAGGAGGACAGGTGTCATTTTAGTATGGGCCAGAGAAACCTGATTCACCTGGAAGGAAGCCAGCATGAACATCAAGAAAAGTCTGAAAGATTCATTTAATTCAAGTGGTGAGCGGATTGTCTTCATATTTGTAATAAAAGTTGCCATTAAAGAGGAAATGTTCTCTAAGCATCACAAAAGGGGAATAAAACCCAAAGCAAAGAAAGTTACTTATTTGCATTGTAAGATATAAAAAATACTATTAACATGTGCTAGCTATAAACATATTTTGACCCCACAGAGATGGTTTGCATGAGAGAGAAGCAGCTTCATTTCCTGAACCTGTGAAAAGAGATTAAGTCACAAAAATCCAGTACATTACATCCATTTTTGTGAAATATGGAGAATGATACCTATAGAGATACCTAGATACATGAGAATCTTTTTATGCAGACTCAAACACCACTTAACATGGAAGCCAAGGTGGACAATCAGCTCTCATTGACCTCTCCATATATTTTAGGCCCTTACCTCTGATTTCAAAGCAAAAGTCTCACGGAGTGTCTCTCCAGGTCTGATTCTAGCAACATTAAAAAGAACTGTGAACTGCATGTCATCTTTGGTGAGTGGGTCTTCATCACACACTGCCAGTTCTAAAATGTTCTGGTAGTAGAATAAAAGGAGTAAGAACTCTTACTGAGTTTCTATCACACAGAAACAACAGAAAAAAATGGTTAAATATTTTTTTCTTACCACAACAAGCTCAGTGGTAAGAATAACCCATTCTTTCCTTCAGGAATTTGCCAACATGGAACACTGTCATCAGACCCAACCCAGAGAAACCATGGAATAAAAAACAACTCCCTGAGAGCTCCCACTCTCCTGAGACAGAAAAATGTCAGTGCTCTGCACCTCACTGATAATCCACACAAAGAACACACTTGCTTTCTTCATCCCCAAAGTTCTCTTACCTACACAGCTTAGGGTAGAATTAAATTTGGTGTCTGCTCAGCAGGAATTCTTCCACTCTTTCAGTAAAATGAAAGCTCTTTCTCAACTGACCATCCAAAATAGCCCAGATGAAGCCTGCTCCAGCACTGCTTATTTCTTTCAGGTGACAACAAAGAGTCTGGACCAGCTGAGATTTATCAGCATTTATATCACCAGTGCCCCTCACCAGAGCTGAGGGGATCATTACTCCATCTCTTTGCTCTTTTGGGCTAACCTGGCAGCTTTAAGTTCTGTTACACAAGCATTTTCTTCAGTTTTTAGCACAGTTGATCAATAGGGTGTCAACTAAGGATTCCCAGCTATCCAAAATGGTGCATTTTCTATCTTTTTACTACCTCAACTTCTCTCTGGATCCTAAAGTAGAAAGTTTCGTTCCAGACAGGATTATCAGAGTTGTTGATGGTTTTGGTCTGAAGCTTTCTTTTTGAAGCAGAGGGCAGCCACAAGCGCACGTAGCAGTCTGATGCAGTCACTGGAGCAGAAAAAAAAAAAAAATCACAAATCCAATGTCAATATTGTAGGTGAAAAGTGGGGAAAAGCCACAGTTCTAGGGAGTGAGAAGTAAAGACACCATCGGTTGGAAGCAAACAAAGAAAGCCATCTAATTCCTGGTTAATTACAGCTTGCAAATGTACACATGCACACACAAAGTCCACTATGAGCCACGTTAAGAGAAAGGTGTAAGAGACCCCACTGACCATTCACTGGGCATATTCCCTAATGTTGCAGTCAACTCTGTTAAAAAAGTTCAACCAAAACTAGAGCTAGGTCCAAACAGGGCTGTTAGGATGATTACAGGAAAGGAGAGCACATATTAAAGAGGAGATCATAGGAGCCCAGCTTGGTCTGTCTAGGAACACAAACATGCAGAGGGGATGTGATGGCTCTTTAGAAGGGTTAGGTACTACAGAAGTTCTGCTGCAGTTAAGGCCCCAGGAACACAGGGGCATGAAGGAGTCCAAAACCTTCCTCTCACTTCCAGCCTACACCTTGCCCTTCTGGTTAGTGCAGTCAGTGCCTCAAGCAGCCATCCATCCTTTGGGAAGAGCCTGGGTGGGAAAGTTCATTTACTTTGTGAAGCTTGACAACGATGGGAAAAGAAATCTCCAAGGTGATGTCTTTCAGAGCTGGAGTCTGGACTTGACTGAAGATGTCTACTGCAGCCCGAGATGCCTAAATACTTCAGACTGGTATCAAGCAGTGAATAACATTGCCCAGCAAGGTTTTGGCAGGAAAGTGGAACTGTCCCTTCAATAGAGTAGATAGAAGAGATCATTGAAACTCAGAAACACAGGGCTTTGTCACACTACCAACCTTTCTAGAGTCCACCTCTGGACATTGCTACCTGGTGGCTGTCACAGGAGGACAGGGAGCCCTTCAGCCTCAGCCACCAGAGGCTTCACTCCCTCTGCTCTCCCTTAAATCCAGGCTTGGCCAAGGCTGTGCCCAGCCCTGCATGGTGAGACACAAATGGTCTCAGCTGTAACTCAAGTAACTTATTGCAAAACGATGCCTTTTTTTTTTTTTTTTTTTTTTGCCTGAATTTGTTGGTTTTCACTAAGGGAATAAACAGACCAGAGGTTTCAAGAACGTGAGAAAAAACAGCTCAGGGTCTCTGTCCCCATTGAGGAACCCACAAGAGACCTCTGCAGAAATGGCAACTGCCTGGCTGGTCCCTAATATACCTTGAGAAGGAGCCATAAGAAGCTGGGAGGGTGAGATAATGAGTTAAAGAAACACAAAACACAAAAGTACACAGAAAAGTCTTCTTTGCCTGCATGTTCAGCATGTGCTTAGGGCTGGGCCTTGCAGAGAAATCAGCATAATTTACCATGACTGCTCACCTGAGAACAGCAAATACCGTGAATGTATTTTAGAAGGCTTGAAATTCTCTAATTTACCATTGGTTACTGTGTAGAATGGATACATTTCAATAAAAGGTCCCTAAATTCATGGCCTATGTGTCAGAATTCCAGCCCATTATATGATTTCTATCAATAATGAACAGCAAAACCACACAACTCCAAGCAGATTTAGGATCACAGTATCCTTACAAGCTCTGCCTTCTCTTTTTGGCCTAGGAAATTCTTGTTATTTACCATCTTCTTCTTTACCATCTCCCTAAAATGCCACTAGTTATGTCCTCCAATCTGATGACAACCTCTGGTATTGATCTAATTATAGCCCTGGCTATAGCCTTTCTCTTGCTGTTTTTATTTTTTTTTTTATTTATTTATTTTACATTGCTTTTTTACCCTCAGAACTCAGGCACATTGCTCATTTTGTTAAGGTCTGGAGCTGACTGAAAACACAAATAAACCCCAACTCACGTAGGTCTCTGGACTTGATGTTCTTGGCTTGCAGGATCCTTACAGAAAGCATGTGAATGGGGCAAAACTTCATCTGCAGAGAAAAGAGATGCAATTAGTTCAGAATGCAAAAACAAGGTGGGTTTTGAACAGTGAAGAGGGCTTTCTGCCCTTCTGTTGGAGTGTTTGAAGTGAGGGAATGACCCTGTGTTGGAGGAAAAACACACAAAAATAGGAGCACACTGGACTGTTTGATAAGTAACTGGAGTAAGTGGAAAAAAAGGAAGAAAATATGGACTCAGACATTGGTATGGAAAACTTTTGTAGTCACCCCAGAGGTCTCTGTTTCCATCCCCATGGCCATGGGGATGGTTGTGTTGCCTGTGCCAGGTCAAAACTGGGCCTCTGGAAGGCTGATGGGAACAGAACCACTTCCTTTCCAGATATTCCAGATATTCCTTATATTTCCTTATTTCTATCCCAGGCAAGCTATCATTGTGATGCTCCTTTCAAGCTGCTTGTCCTAATTGGAGCAAAGAAATAAGAAATTCTTCCCACCTAAGCTGGTCAGAGAATGTTTGCCATATTCACAAGACGTTCTGCTAAGTCTGAGTGAACACAAATGGACAAAAAATGTACAAATAGTAACAGTGGGAAAATATTTCCATCTGTTTTTTCAAACCAGAACATTTAAATTTCCCTTCAATTTTCTTTTGAGTGTTTTATCTAATGTTTTGCACATTAGCATGACTTAGGAGCAGTAAGAAACAGTAATAATATATAGTCCTGATAACACTAATAAATTAAAACAGGGCTACATAATAAAAGTGTTTCATTAGTTTGAATGGGAGTTTAAACTACTACCTGACTGAAGCATCATATCTATTTTTCTAAAGGAGAGTATCCCATTATATTGCAACAAATTAGTTGAAAAATTTTATTTTGAAAGTTAGTACCATGATTATTATTCCTGACACTGAAATTTTTTACTTTGGAGATACAGGAACCCGGGGAAAGAGGAACTTCTCTAGAGAGAGGGTCACTCACTATGGTTTATTTGAAATTCTGCTAATATGGGATGGAGACTACTGGACATTTATTAGAGATCAAAACAGCCTTCAGTCAGTGTCATTCAGGTTGTTTAGAGGTAGATCTGGATACAATTTGAACTGTAAATTAGCACTTCCAAATAAAGGCTTCATATTAGATTTTATTGTGTTAAAGTTACATCCTTTCTAAATTCAGAATACTATTAAAGAGTCACCCTGAGCAGAGAAGTTGGTGTTAAAAATACAAAATCACAAATTATTCTGCCTCTTAACTGTTGATTGAAACACTTTTTGTATAAAGATGACACATTTGTTCTTGTGTGACAAGAACCATTTCTGTTTCCTTTTCTTCCAGTTTGAAACTGAAGTATTTTAAATCTTCTGAGCTGAATGCATTATGGACATCACATAATGCTGGGACACTTCCCAATTATTCCAGTTACCCACTGAAAGAATTTGACCTTAATTTTCCTATGCAAATAATTATTTAACATAGAAGCACCAACTGGAACACTCAGTCAGCATTCCTAGTGGGTTTCATTAACACGAAATACTGGATTCTGTAGCCAATTACAGGGCTGACAGTTTTTAATTAATATGTTCATTTTGTGTTATTTTGCAATCAACTTCCCCCTTGCTCAACAGAAGCCCAAACAGTCCTCAGAGAACTTCACTGGAGATGTTGGTACCCAATTTTTGTTGAACCCATTGGGATGAAAATCTCATTTATATTTATACACACATTTATATTGTATTTATATTTATATTTATATTTATATTTATATTTATATTTATATTTATATTTATATTTATATTTATATTTATATTTATATTTATATTTATATTTATATTTATATTGTGTGTCTGCAGCTCACCACCAGAGTACTCAGCTGTGACTGATGCCATGTTTTCATCCTCTCCCAGTCAGCCAGACAGCCTTACTCCTCCTCCCTTCCCCTTTCAACAGGAATCACTTCCTTTAAACATGTTAACATCTGCCTGCCAGTGAAAACATCACCAAAGATGAGTGTTCATCCTTTCTGATTTGGTGCAACTTAGTCCTGTTGTACCAGGGGGAAACAGAAACAGGTTCAGACAAGTAAATGGGGCTACAATAAACCCTATGGCCTGTGGAAATCCCCAGGGGAAGCCAGAAGCCATCCTGCTCACAAGGCTGCAGTGATACCCATTCAGAATTGGGCTAATTCTTTTTTTTTTTTTTTTTTTTTTTTTTTTGGCATCAGAAAAAGGCAGAGATAATTTCCTCCCACAAACCAGAACAGACCATTAGGTGGTCTAAAGTAACATCCTTGCCCAAAAGTGCTGCCACTCCAGAATCCCCTTGTTTTTCTTGAAAAAGATAATTTAGAGATACCATTTTCTCTTTTCAGAACATGGAAAGCAGCATAGAATTTCCTGAATAATGCAAATATCACCAGCATAGACACCTCATCCAGACAGCTCGTGACAGTCTTGCACCTGTGCTGGTCTTGTTCTTTTTAGTTCATTTCCTTGGAAGAACCATGGTTTCCCTCATAAACACACAGAAGGTAACAACCCCCCCTGTAGATATCCAAAGTTAACTTTTTCAGAAGCACAGAATTCTATTTTTGATGAAGAATTAAGAGTGCCAGACAGAGGCCAATGGCAGAGTGCAGGATTCAGCTGCCTGTGGATGTCTGCATCTTAGACAACAACTCTCCAGGCCAATAAATAGTAGCAGGATCCCAAAGAGTGGGTTAAAACCAACAAAACCAAAACCAAACAATAAAATCCAACCCCAAAACCCAACCCCTTTTCTTCTCAAAATTTTACAGGAGCCACCTCAGATGTAAAATACAAAAAAGTCTCAATAAAGAGAGATACAACAAGCCTGGCAGAACAGCTGGGTCAAACTTTAAATGAAAATTCAGTCTGACATCTCATTGATTGTAATAATATGCATTTACTGGCATTCTGCATGACTTTCAGAAAATAGTTATGTGCTGGTCAGCTTCAGGAGGACACAGATTTCTCCTGTTTACAGTATTAAGGTACTTTAAATACAACTTCAAGAGCATGAAACCTTCTCAGAGCTCATTAACAACTAGGAGCCTCCCAAGACAGGCAACAAAAGAAGAAAATTAACAGCTCCTATATGTTATTTCACTCCTTAGTGCCCCTCCATGCTGCTCCTAGAAGAAGGAATTATTTCTTTTAATTTTTTTTTTGTTTGTTTGGGTTTTTTTAAGTACTTTTTTTGTACATGCTAGAAGGCTGATTGAAATCTCAGCATTTTGCTCCCCCCCCTGCACCAAACCTAAGCAGCTCTCTCATCAGAGTCACCACCATGGAATAACACCCAAGCTATAGGAAGTTCAGTATCAGGAGTTTCTACTCTGTGCTTTGACATCCCATAAATATCTGTAGGATTTATCACTCAGCTTTATCAACACCTTTCAGACATGCTTCTTTTCATGGATTACCTTTCCTTTTGCTGGTGGTGTAACAACAGTACAATATCTCATGTACAACATCTCCCACAAAAAGGAATTGTTTGGCATGTTCTTGCCATCTATTTTATCTTAAATACTGAGGACATGGTTCAACTAGAAATTTATCATATTAATTTAAAGCTATAAACTTATAAACTCTAAAAAAGCTTCACAATCAGCTTGGCTCCAAAGGATTCTTTTCCATATAGAATGTTTAACATCTAATATGGGCTTAATTTCTGAGTCCTTCTATCAGTGAGAATACTGCTAGCAATTTGACCTGGCTATTTTCATTAAAATTAGAGGAACACAAAGTTCTAGTGGGAAAAGTTCCTGACTTTAGAAATTGGCAAAAACAGGAAAGGGGATAGAAGGAGAGAGCATGCTCATGAAAGACTCATTTTCCTTGGGAACCACAATTTTCCAAAATCTTATCATTGGAAGTTGAATGGTTAGTTAGTAAATTTTAGTATTTGCCTTACAAATATTTACTGTAATTTCTTGCTCTCACTGATGAATTATTTCAAGAGTCACTGTGGATTTGGGATGCACCCTCTGTTTATCTTCTACCTCCTTTATATCACCTCCTTACATGTCTGAGTGGGTCCCTTGGAGCTTTGTATTGGCAGGATTTCTGAATATTTTACCACAAAAAAAAAATTATTGTGTAGTTCACAAAGTCAAACTGCTAAATAGTGACTATTCCTGTCTGAGCAGAAGAAAATATCCTGTTCTGAATCTTGAAAACATTCCTAGCAAGCTGTAAATTAATACTGTCCATCACTTCTGTGCCAATTTGGTGGCTTTTTGAAACAGCCAAAAATTAACTGGAAGACTTTTTGCAGCTCTTCCTAGCTAGTTCAAAGCACTAAACAACTTCATTATTTGAATATGAAAGAAGAAAAAAAACCCACAAACCCACCTTGTTCTGATTTCTGTGTCTATTTACCAATTCACACATGAATTTACACAGAGCTCCCTGAAGTGCTGATGAATCCTTGGGAACAAAAGTGTTCTGACCTGAAGCCATCCTTGTACTCTACCTTTTGGCTGTGTTGCCTGCAACCCAGTGGGCTGTGAATCCTCATGGAATGGAAGCTGCAACTCTCACTGTAATTGATACTTTCTGGATAAAATTATACCTAACACATCTGCTCATTGATCAGACCCAGAATTATTTTATTAGCTACGTGATTGATATTTAAAATCAACAGATAATATTTACACTTAAGACATATAGACTGCCCTGGATGTAACAGGTAGATAGATTAGGTATAAATTTTATCCAGAAAGTTCATTATATTTATGATGTACACTCCTTGTCCTGAGCATCCAGTGTTTGAATATTTTTAAACTATTCTTTGAGCTATCTGTTCAAGATTGGGATATTTTCCTGAATCTTTAATACTTGTGCCACTGTAATATTAAAGATTATGAAAGATTATTATTAAATTATTCTTTGTTCTTAATGATTAATGATTCTCCATAAGACATAACATGTAACACTGTTTCTCAGTACATTTAAAACCCACAAATGCCTTTTTTTCTTTTATTTGCTGCAAAATCTGACGTGGGCTTTGACACCTAAGGAAGAGTTAGCTTGTAAATAATTCACATCTTGCATTTCAGACACCACATCCACAACTTTCTGAGGAAATACATGAGAAAATAATTCTCAGCTAATAATTCTGTTGATTTATACTAAAAAACTGTCAGTTCAAGTCTCTGAATGGGAAGCTCTTCCTATATGAAAACTCAAGCCTGGACACGAAACCCTTCCACTAGAATCGGTGCTGTTGTAAACATTACAGTAAAGATAGCTAAATCAGCCAAATATCCCATTAGAAATATCCCTGCAGCTAAAATAACATAAATTATGCTTTGTTGCTAGAAAAAGCTGCTGGGTACTCTCAGCTGGGGCAAGCAACCAACATGTGCTATCTTGAGAAAAGCATGCAGCAGCTCCAAAGCACTTTCATTTTACATCGAGGTAAATGCATCCAGGCCAGCACTCCCTTCCTTCCCGTGTTCACTCCAAGACAAGGGCCACATTTTTTGCCATCTCTTTGCTGCAGCTTTGATTTTTAGTTCTAGTGGATTCAAAGGGAAAAGCAGTGACCCTGCAAAGTTTTGAGATGCTACCAGGACATCCCACCAGCAGCCGCTCGCATCTCGGAGGATGCAAGGAGGAGGAGGGATCTTGCTCTGGAAAACTGGAATAAAAGCCCCAATAAAAGCTGGGACAGAGCAAAGCACCGAGGTGGAGCTCTCTTACCTTGGCTGGTGGGCTTCCCATGACAGGCAAGGTGGGGAGAGCAGCAGAAAACTCAATGGGGGTGACAGATCTGCCAGCTGACAAACACGCTCCCAGCTTGTTGTTGCTGCTGAAATAACCTGAAAGACACATATAATTTATACAGGCACTGAGCTCCACCCTCTGCCTCCTCTCTGTGGGGAAGAGTCTGCCTACAGCTCAGAAGGAAGCATCTGCAATGGCAGAGGTGAGAGGAAAGCTGCAGTTACCACATCTTTCCCTGTGGCTTGAGCCCCTCTCACAATTTCTTATTGTCCCACTGCTGCCCTGCCAGATTCCTGGCTTGATTTTTCCCATGTTCACAGTTTTCCTTTATTTACCACCTTTTTCACCTATTCAGTTAGTGGCTGTGCTTTCAGTAGCTTTTACATCCTACCACATAATATTCTTCCACTTAAATTCTTCCACATACCACGTAAAATTCTTCCACGCCAGAAAAAAAATCAAAAGGAGGGGATAGACAAATCCCACCTGATAAAATTTATGACAAGGGACCAGCCACTTCTGAATGCTCTTTTCAGCCCTTCCAAGAACAGGGACTTGTTTTAATTTAATACATCACTGGGAATCTTTCTGCCAAGTAATAAATCAAGTCTCCTCACTTTGAAGTACCTACTGGCCAACACAGAGGTGGTGGTGAAACTAAAATAAATATTGGTAGAAAGGGAAATCTGCAAACTTTCTGGGCACTTCTTCTTGTAAGAAGGACACGACAACCAGACATCTCCAAGCTTCCCATTCTACTCCCCCATTAGCTTCATGGTGGGTCCTAGGGCTTCCCCTCCCATGTCTGTTGGACATGGAGAGACAGCTGGGTGTCTGTCAGGACATTGCTCCAGGCAATGTACCTTATATACACCTTATATCCCAATATATACACACATATATATATATAAACACTTCTATACACCCTATATACCAATATACACACCTGAAATTTCATACTGGATGTCATGCAGACCCTTGGAAAAGGCCTGGAGGACACCATAGGTTTGCAGTAAGACACATCCTCACAGGGGAACAGTAATATCAGATATCCTGGGGATTATATCAGATAGTGCCAAGCCTCACTAAACAACCAGTAGACACCTTATTCTGATGGAAAGAGAGAGTGTCAAGAGTTAATTTTCATCAAATAGGAGGGAGGAGTTTGGGTTTTGGTAAGAAAAAAAAAAAAATTTAATCACAATAACTGTTTAGGAAAATAGGTTTACCTAAAATCTTTGGCTTTAGATTTTTCCTGAAACTCAGATGCACACTTTTAAACCACTTTTTAAAGTATTTTCCACAAGGAACCGTCACCAATTGAGGAACAGTTCTAGTCAGCTGCTCCTTGGTTATGAAAGTGACAACCAAAAGCTCCCACTGAGAGTTCCCAAAACCTCTTCTGTGGTTGGGACTGCAGCCACTGGCAGTGATAAGGACTGGAGAGAGGCTGCCCCAAGCCCCAAGCATCAGAGGGAGCCCTTGAATGGTTAGGTTCCCATCTTTGAAATACTAAAAGGAAAGATATCTCAAATAAAGGTGTGGAATAGGTGCAGAAGAGCAAATGGCAGCTACAAAACTCCCAGTGCCCTAAGCCAAACTCATCAGAAACATCTTGGGGTTCAGAGCAATAAACCAGGTAAGTCTTGCACTCCTGGAGTAAGGGTTTGACAGCCTCACCTGGGCATTTCTACAGGAGCAGCCAAGTCTGCAGTGCAAACATTCTTCATGCTTCCTTAGACAGAGGAATCTGTAGCATCCCATTTCCAGAGATAAGGAAAAAAGCAGAGAAAAAGGGGAAAAAAACCTCCTTTTCATTCTGAAGCTTTGGGGTTTCTCCTCTACGGTGCTGTTGCAGCTTTGATCACACTTTCTGCTGCCGTAGTGAACAGAGACCCCAAAATAAAAGGCTGGCAAATTCCCCTCCTAAAAAGAAGGAAAATGGAAAAGCAGTCAGATTACAATGAACTCCAGTCAAAGAGGGATTTGGCTGCCTGGAAACCCATTAAAACCAGAACAGCTGCAGCAGGGAGACCCAGGGCTTAATGGAACAGCAAAGAAGAAAAAAAAAAAATCTCCCAGAATGTCTTCAAATCAAGGTGCAAGAGTTATTTTGGAGAGCTATGGAACTGGTTTTTCCAAGAGCCCCTCCAACAAGTTTTAGTGTTTCCAGTAAATTAGTGTGGCCAAAATACATATAATATTTTTGGTTGCTTGTCAACAAGCACACTGACAATTCCCACATCCATTTCCTCCTGGAATTGAGGGAGATGGGCTGTGTGATGTCAGGCCTTACTACAGACATAAAAAATGTACAGCATGGGGAAAAAAAGACAAAGAAGATCAACTGCATAAAGAATGAATAAAAATTAATAGAATAAAAATAGAATAGAATAAAATAGAATGAATAGAATAAAAAAGAATGAATAAAAAAACCAACAATCTAAAAGCTTAAATCTAAAGTCAAGAGGTCATGGCACACAATGCATTAATGAACCAGCCTGTAGAAGAAAATTCTATTTATTTTCTGAATTATAGTGAGAAAGTACTCAGAACAACAAGGGGGAACTCAAGAAGAAGCCTGTGCAGCTTTGGGGAGTTTTCTTTTTATGCCAGGCAGTGGCAATGGGCAATGAGAGTCGTCTTCTCCTTGCCTTATAAATCAGTTTGTACTTTGTTCAGCTCAATGGCTGACTAGGAAAATTATAACAAACTGAAAAAATAATTATCTACAGCTGGGTTCAAACAAACAAACAAAAAATTCTCAGAAACTGAGGAAAAAAGTCTTCTATTTCCCTAGCTCATCCCCAAACTAATTTTTCTTATACCTGGGATACTTAAGCACTGCAAAATATAACCCAGACAGGAAAAAAATTTCTAAAAATGAAATGAAATTAAATGAAACTATATAGCAAATAATATATTATTTATTATATTTATATTATATATAGTATATATTTATATTATTATATTTATTATAATTTTTATTATTAAAATATTATAAAGCAAAGCTTCAGAAACACCAGATTTGGTGACCTTTCAAAACAGAAATTTTTTAATTTGGAATAAAAAGCTTTCTAATTTTTCAGGTGCCTCTCCTCTCTCCTCCCCCCTTTTTCTCTCCTCTCACCTCTCTCCTCTCTTCTCTCTCCTCTCTTTTCTCTCCTCTCTCCTCTCTCCTCCCTTTTCTCTTTTCTCTTTTCTCTCCTCTCTTCTCTCTTCTCTCTTCTCTCCTCTCTCCTCTCCCCTCCCCCCTCTCCTGCACCCCATCTAACTTAAAAATTTTTTAGATCTTTGAATGCTTTTGAACCAAAAATTTTCAGCACACCTGATGTTAACCAGAACAAAACACCAAGTGACCTGTCTCAACAGCAGTCAGGTGAGAGCACCATTTGTAAATGAACCATCCCTCTGTCTGTCAAGATTAAATCCTGCTGCAGAAAAGTAAAAGGTGCTGTATCCTATCTCCTAAACCACTGCAATCCTGAATAAGCACATCAGACAGGAAAGCCAGCAGCACTGGCTCTTTTCCCTGGCCAGACTCAGAGAGCTACTAATTTCCTTAGCCACTTTGCAGGTGTGGTTGTAAGGATGGCAAGATAGAGATCTTTACAGCTTCAAGATGGGAGGAAGCTGCTTATTACTTACCTGGGGTATCTGAGGACTGGAGGATTATCTTTCCAAGACACGTCAATGGAAGCCACACACTTGAAACCCACTGTGTTTATGTTTAGGAATTGTTCTTTTATTTTAAAGCGAGTGATTGCAGAGCATCGAGGTGAAATAATTGAGTGAGGTGTTTCAGGGTTGTGCCACTCAGGCCAGTTTCTGAGACCTTTATCTTCAGATCTTCTTCAAATAGTCTGACACTGATGTCAGTGTGGGATTGCTTGGGTAAAAGACCTCAGAAGAGTTAGGTAAGAATTACACTTCACCACTTGGCTGACAGGAAGACCTGATTTATGCTTATGGTATTTAGCTTCAAACTGTCAAGAGGAGAGTTTCTTTCTTAGTTTCCACCAGACTTGATTTTGATTTTTCAAATCAAATCAAATTTGATTTTCCAAATCAAGAGAATAACTTTTGGTTTCTTGTATTGTTTTTCACTCTGTGACTGTAAGCTCTTTGGGGCAAGATGTACTAAGGATGTGTTTGCAACTGAATGTTATCATACTGGGAGAGAGGAATTAAAAAACAGAGGTTACTGTAATTGTCTGGCAGAGAGAGCAGTATTTCTTTTCTAGCCCTGGTGCTGTGTCAAGTCCTCTTTAAGCCCTCTACGTTATTTTATTCAAGGATCTACCTGTACCTGAGCCCAACCCCGATATGCTGGCTCAGAAAGGGATAAAAAATATACAAGGGTTTATTTCAAATAATAATCAAGTCATTAAGTGTTCAATTTATTCATCCCTGGCAGTAACTCATCCTCTGAGTACCTCTCCAACATTAGCAGGACTAAAGCCTCAGAGATCCTCACTGTGTTAAGTCTCTAGGTTGGTGTAGTTTCTGGGTGTGCTTTTTACATGAAGCCAACCTATGTGTAAATGTAAGAAAGCCACAGAGACAGGCCAAAGAAATCCAGAAACAGCCAGTTCAGGGTGGACAGAACACATCCAACAATATCACCATCAGCTTTGGAAATACCTGCCAAGTTTGCCTTTGTAGCATCACCAAGAAGTGAGTCCTGGCAGAGAATCCTTGGTAAATATCTGAAAATGTTCAACTCTTATAAATATCTGAGGATGAAGCTTCATATTGCAACAAAACTCCTCTAAGAGCTTGATGTCAGCAACAAAGGAGGTCTTGTTCCTACCCCAGGTCTGCCCCTACCCCACAGGGTTGGCTCTGGCACTCTTCTGCCCAAACACTAAGTTTATTTAAGGAGCTGAAGCAATAGACAATGACTCTTCCTTTCCCTGAGGAATTTCCAGGACTGTCCTTCTAGGGTGGACTGTAGCCATTACCTCAGCTTACCAGAACATCCAAACTCACCTTGAGTTCAGTAGTGGGCACCTGATTATGGGCAAATAGCCCAAATTGTCCCTAAGAGTTGCCCAAAGCATTGAGACTCACAGAAGCTTTCCACTACTTTCTCAGTATGGTTCTTTTAAAGTTACTGCAAGGTTGTCAAAATTGAAAACTGAATTTATATATATATATATATATATATGTATATATATTATTTTTTTTTATCTCTAGACTTCAACCAAGGTATTGGAACAATTTAAAACAGAATACCCAGAGTTTGACTTAGCCATTAGAGCTGTTATGAGTTATGAGCCCTGCAAGCTTATTTGCAGCAATTAGGAACCTGTGATTCACTCCTAACAGCAGACAACTATTTCATGAGGACCTCGTGGGCTCTACATAGTCATGAGGATTTTAATATAAAAGCTCCTTGTGCATTGAGACTTATCCCCATAGAACATATTTCTGTTGAGAAAAAAGAAATGTATTAGATATGTGATATGAAATTTATTAGATATGTGTCTGTTCTTCCAGTCCATTTGGACCATGCTGGTGACAAAAAGAAATCAGAAAGTTTTCCTAATGGTGCAGCTGAGAATTCACCTTGCTGAGAGCACTGAATGCTCATCCAACAGTATGACAACAGCTTTCTGTCACCTGCTCCCCTTAATCTTGAGTGGATGGCTGACAAAAGGGAGCAGAGGAACACCTGGAACACACTGAGTGTCTCAGTTGGACTGAGGAAAAGTCCCTCAGCCCCTGCCAAAGCAGAGTCATCCATGGAGCCTGATGAACATCTCTGTGCATGCACATTAAGTCTGGTTTAATTCTTCTTTTTCAAGCAGCACATAAAACATAACACCTGACTGCAATTTTAAATGCTTTCATTCTAGTAGAAAACTAATTTTTCACAGGCAAAGATCTTCTTTAACCTTTTCATTCATACAGTAGCCTGGCACTTCCGAAGCTCTTCAGCTTTTTGTACAATGCTTCTTGAAACCTGAGAGCCCAGAATAGGAACTCATCTCAAAGCCAATAGAATTTTATAGCCTTCAGCATCTCAGTGAACTCGGTTGCTTTTAACCTTAGGCCTCCAAGCACTCATGGTTTATGTGGCAAGTGAGACATGATAGAGCCAACAAGCCAGAAAGATTTTTGTGTAGGTCATGAGAGAGGCGTTGAGAGGAACATTAAAATAAGCTGCCTACACTGCCTCCTTTGCCAGAGCATCCAGATCTACATTCCAGAGGTCCAAAATGAGATCTCCTGGGCCCAGCCAGGGAGAGTCCAGGCTGGAGGAGCTGCAGTCTCTTGGGGACTCTGACTTCCAGGGGTAGAGATCTGATGGCAGACCAGATTTCCGAGGGTGACCTCTCCCATAAATACCTTCAGGAACCAAACCTCACCCACACCCTAAGCAACCCAGCAGAGCACAAACAAGTGGTGGTGCCTTCCCTGCAACACATTCGATGGGGATTCTGCAATCTGTCCCCATGCAACAGCTCCCTTGCAAAGGGGCAGAGACCCTTGCCTTGCATGATTCAAAACCCACTAATTGTTGGTCTTCCCTGCTGTGTGCTCACACACATACTGAATGCATTTGTCAGCCAGGCACCAGGGAGCAAGCTGGGAACCACAAAAAGGTAATAAGGTAATGTGTCTGGTGACTTGCCTGTACCAGTGCTGGGAACTGGAATGTTCATCCCACAGAGGAAATCAGGTTGGCACACTTCCCCTCACCCTTCCCAAAAAGCCTTCACTCACGTAGATATGAAAGATTTTGAAACATTTCTGGCCTGGTGCCTCAGCTCACATGCCAGGACCCTGCCCACATAGCTGTTTTGCTACCACGCAGTCCCCTGGGCAGGCTAGGAACCTGGAAGCTGAGAGCTTTAGGAAGCTGGAAGCAAAGGAATTGGCCAACAGCTGAAGGACAGCTCGATGGGCAGCTCATCCCACTGCCAACCAGCCCAGGGGGTAGCCCCTGGTAGATGGGAGAAGGCAGCAGTGCCACAGCATCACAGAGTGGTGGGTGACCTGTGGAACAGGCCGGGTGGGTTCACAAGGTTGGTGGCAGCATGACAACTTTCCAAGCAGGTTTCCATGAAGCTGGAGAACCAGCCAACCCAGCAATACAGAACCTAATCAACATTTTTCAAAGGAGAAGTGTTGCGACACGAAGTTTGTGATCAGCTCCACTCATCAGGCACCGTTTCCTCACGGATGGAACAGCTGTGAATGGGAAGTACCTGACTGCTGGTAACACACCTCATATTTCTTCCTCCTCCTCAGACTTAACACACAAACAGCTGACAACATGGGCAGATATGTGGAGCACAGAATGCCTTGTGCAACGACTGCATGGCCTTGCTTAGAGGAAAAAGAGGAGAGGAAATTACCATTAAAATCTTCCTTTTCCCTGTTCCATTTGAATACTCCTTGGCTCTGTCGTAAATTCTCTGCATATTAAGATAGAGAATGATTTGTAGTGTGAAATGAAAATACCAACAGCCAGTTCACCTGAGATGAGGGAAACTGCAGCAACTGAGAGGAAAGACCAACAACAAATGCTATAAAAAATGACCATGATTCTATTGTTATAGAATATTACTGGCCCTTCCTCCAAATCATTATTCAGTTCACCTGAGATCAAAGAAACTGCAGCAACTGAGAGGAAAGACAAACAACAAATGCTGCAAAAAATTTCCATGTTTCTATTGTTATAGAATATTACTGGCCCTTCCTCCAAATCATTATTCAGTTCACCTGAGATCAAAGAAACTGCAGCAACTGAAAGACAAACAACAAATGCTGCACAAAATTTCCATGTTTCTATTGTTATAGAATATTACTGGCCCTTCCTCTAAATCATTATCATTGGAAAACATCCCTATCAGACACCTTCCATTTATCAACCCAAACATTGCACCAGACCCCATCAGTGTCCAGAGGAATTACTGAATTTCCCCCTGACTCTCTGTACCAGGGGACACGGAACTTTACTCCTGGTCTTCAGAGCACCAAAAGATGCAGTAGTCATGGCATGGGTCAGAAATGTGTCCCACCCTCTAAATTCTTGAAGATGCTTCTTCTTCCACACAGGACATTGTCTGGTCTTATGTGGCTCTGAATCAAATGAAATGAATGGTTGTATTCCATTATTATGAGATGCAGCTAAATACTGTTCATTTGTCCCCAGCAAAACAAGCTTCAGCTCTGTGGGGAATAACCTGGGAGTCAGAGAGTTAATTAATGGTTTCAGTCAGCATCAGGGAGAGTCTGTAAGAAGAAGTGAGCAGGGCAGCTTAATTTTCATTTGGTGTACTACTCTACATTAATGACTTCAACAGAATATATTACACTATCTATTGCAAAACCAAGAAGCAAAGATACTGTAAAGCTGTTCAGTGCTTTCCTAAATGGGAACAGACCTTGCCTATTAACAACTCCTTTTACACTTAACATTTTGGAGAGAAAAATTGTGCAGTTGAATTCATGCCAATCCGTTCCAGCCTCTAGAGACAAGAGCATCTATTTGATGTCTTAAATTCTAATTCTGTTTGTGACCACTGAAGCTTCACTTCCTTCCTCCTTACAGATGTAAGGACCATTATGCAGTCTGTCTGTGTTAGGACAGTGTCTAACACAAAGCATCCTGACAACAGAGCATCTCAGGGTTTTTCTGCTCTCTGTGTAGGTAACCATGAGCAAAATCCTCATCTCTCATACTACACTTCCCATCCCTCACAGTCCAGATCACTGAGGGCAGCTAATTAAAATTCAGCCAGTCAAAAACCAACATACAGAAAAAATTCTGAAAGGTCAAAGTTGCCTGTTTGCTTTTGGAAAAAGATGTGCTGAAAAGATGCAGTTATCTTCCTGACCTGCAGATACTGGTAATTCAGTGGCAGGTTTTGTGGTTAGACAACACCAGCTTTTCTTTGATCCATTTGGTAGATAATCTCATGCATTTTAGGAAGTTGAAAGCTCTGATTTTCTCCCACACTTGCACATGTTCTTCTCAGGAATGGTCTGACATTAAGGGGGTAATTCACACTTAAAGTGCCACCTCAGCTGCACACGTGTTTGATGAATTGCAGCACATCCAAACAACAGCCAAAGGAATATGCATGAAACATCAGCCCAGTCTCCCCTCCCTGCTCCCCACAAAAACCAAACATACCACCTTTTATTCATAAGCTTAATTATTGTTTAGCTCATGTCCCTTTATTTCTGTTTTCTCATTTGTGTTGGTGTTCATGTAATATTGCATGGTTTTTTCCTGAGCAAGGTCTACAGCTTATATGGAAACTTTTGTCACTTAGCAAAAGGGGGCTCACTTTTCTGTTGGCTTTTCACAACGCTACAATAAATTCTATTTCTGATCCTTGAAACTCCTATTACAGCTAAATTACAGCTAAACCATCTCCTACATCTTCCTTTGACATTGTGACCCCTGACTTTTCTCAGCCTCCTCACCACATTTCCCTCCCACGTGATAGTTAAATTTAACCACAGAGGGAATTATTGTCTCTTATGTGTAGTTCAGACACTAGGATCACAATTCAGGAATTACTGAGAAAAATTAATGCATTGTGTACGTCAGACTAATTAACCAAAGCTGGCCTCAGCTTTAAGAATCTCATTTTCTTCCATGCACCCCTCTTTTTTTCACATGTCAAACACATATTAGGAGTCTGTAGTTGACCAATACCTACAGGCAGTGATGTCTATGTGCTTTATAGCATAAAAATGTTCACTTGAAGAGACCAGCTACTTCCATTATTTCAAGAAGACTCTGTAGTCTAATAGGGGGAGAAACTAAACACTCTTGGTACCTCTTCCAACAAATAGGGGCTAATGGAGCTTTCCAGAAAATACATTGCACATGACAACACAAAAAAGCTTTCTCAGAAGGAGACTGATTCCAGGGCCTGGGCTCCACAAAACCACAAGGAAAGCAAACACACCCTGCTCCTCCTTCACACCTTTCTTCCCTGAGCAAACGTTCTGAAAGCAGTTCCTGGAGACCAAGCTGGAGTGATTTCCTCACCAGTTTCCATTTCTTCTTCACATTCTTAGGGGCCCTGGCCCTTCATTTGCATCTCATCTGTGTCAGTGGGTTTCAGCCTTTCCTGTTTATAGTTTATAAACTCTCAGGACAGCAGTGCCATTAGGATAATTACAGTTGTGACAGAACTCCTTTGCACACTAACAAGAGATATTTTGTGTCTTAGATAATGAGGTCTGCAATTTCCCAGATTTGCAGAACAAGGACAAACTAATTGTTTTGGCAATGTGCCTGATTTACTCCCAAATTTGCCTCTACCCCCTGCTCTGACTCCACTGCTGTTCTGCATCACTGTCCCACTCCACTTTCTGCTTCAGGCTCTTCTTCCACTAAGGTGAACCATAGAATTCTGCAGAAGCCCCCATACTAAGGCCACCACCAGCAGTGGAGAATTCTTCCAGTTAATTAAGTTAAGGTAATTACAGAAGAAATGGTGAGGTGGAAAAGGCAGGAATAATGGGCTAAAATCCTATTCAAGTGTTCCTAAATAAACATAACAGCAAACACTTTCAAGCTTGTGTTACACTGCAAGTAACAAGAGGAAACACAAGTTAATTTGCTACTTACAAGCGTGTTCTGGTCTTCTGAACCCACCCTGTCTGCTGCTGCTGTCTCTTCAAGGGAGTCACATACTCCAGGCATCTCTGCTCTGCTCCAGCCTGTGAGATCTGACAGTCCAGGTTTTATTTAACACTTAAGCCTCATAGAATCATAGAATTGGTTGGGTCGGAAGGGACCTCAGAGATCATCAAGTCCAACCCTTGATCCACTCCCACTGCAGTTCCCAGCCCATGGCACTGAGTGCCACATCCAGGCTCTTTTGAAATATCTCCAGGGATGGAGAATCCACCCCTTCCCTGGGCAACCCATTCCAATGTCTGATCACCCTCTCCAGAAAGAAATTCTGTCTAATGTCCAACCTAAACCTCCCCTGGCACAACTTGAGACCTCTTGTGCCCTCTTGTCTTGCTGAGAGTTGCCTGGGAAAAGAGCCCAACCCCCCCCTGGCTCCAACCTCCTTTCAGGGAGTTGGAGAGAGTGATGAGGTCTCCCCTGAGCCTCCTCTTCTCCAGCCTCAACACCCCCAGCTCCTTCAGCCCTTCCTCACAGGACTTGTGCTGGATCCCTTCCCAGCCTCCTTGCTCTTCTCTGGACCTGCTCCAGCACCTCAATCTCCTTCCTGAGCTGAGGGGCCCAGAACTGGACACAGGACTCAAGCTGTGGCCTCCCCAGGGCTGAGCACAGGGGCAGAATCCCTTCCCTGGACCTGCTGGCCACGCTGTTCCTGAGCCAGCCCAGGATGCCATTGGCCTTCTTGGCCACCTGGGCACACTGCTGGCTCCTGTTCAGTTTCCTGGCAATCCAGAAATCATGTCACATGCCAGGCCAGATTCACACAACCATTTAATCAAATCACCCCATTGACACAAAATTTATACTGAAGCCCCAGAATATTCAGAGCCAAGCTTTGTAGACCTAATAACTCTAAATGTGACTTTCTCATGCACTTAGATTGAAGAGATCAAAACAGGTCTGCTACAAGTGAACTCCTGGTCCAAACAGAATCAGTGGCAAACCTGTCGGTAAGAAACACACATCTTAAAGCAGAGGGTGAGCTCCATACAGAGCAGGACAGCTGGCTTAGAAAAAGTGTTGCCTCTTCCTAATGTTCTAACAATGGAAACAAAGCATCTTGCACTCCAAGAGGCTGGCAAATCATTGCCAGACGTTTATCCTATCCATAAAATCTTAATGTAACCTACTCAGACTCTCAGGATGTTAGCATGATGCCTGCAGCTCAAGGCTCAGTCACTATTTTACAGAAGAAAGAGTTCACCCCAACACTGCATGAGATCCTGCAGCCTTTCAGTGAGCCCCCAGCCTGATACCAGATTTGCAGAGGCTCATTCTGTACCTTTACACAACTGTTTCTCTGTTGCTATAGCTGCATGTTATGAAACTCCTGAATCACAGCAGCTTTTGGCACAGCTCTCCTGAGCAGGTGTGTTGTGCACAGCGTTCCTCAGGACGAGCAGGGATTTTTGTTGCTCCCAGGAGCTGCAGTTTATTTTGCTCTGAGCTCCATAAAGCCCCAAGTTTCCTCTGCTCCACAGAGCCAAAGCACACCCAGATCTACAAAGACAGGAGAAGAGATGGAGGGCAATGACTAAAGTTTAGGATGAGTCCAGCACCACTGAATTTTTAAACCTCTGATTTGCAACAATTTAAGATAAAGCTTTCCATCTGAGTGTGCCCCCAAATGAAGGCACCTGGAGAAGAAGCTAAAGGGCTAAAAACATTTCTGATGCATTCCAAAAAGGTACAGGACACTAGGAAGCGGGTGCTCTGGATAAAATATCTTCCCAAAACATTCCTCCAGCCAAGCTGTCACTTTTGCTGCAGCAGCTCCTTAGATAACAGCACATGGCTGGGAGAATTTGGGAATTTAGGATTGCTGAGGGCTTCCCCGAGAGATGCTTTGCTGCCTTAAGACACAGTGACACCGTGTGGCCAGTGGCACAGCCCTGGCATGACATGGTAGTGGAAAGGACAGTGAAAAATGTATCTTTTTATTTTTGGTTAGGTTTGGTTTTGGGGGTTTTTTGGTTTGTTGGGTTTTTTTGGGTTTGTTTTTTTTTTTTTGTGGTTATTTTTGTTCGTTTGTTTTGGGGTTTTCTTTTGTGTGCATGTGTTTGTTTTGATTTCTTTTTAATTTATTACATTTAGCTCAGGGAGGCTCAGATGCAACTCTACTGACTGGTGAGAGTAAACTTGGATAGAACAAATGTCATATGAACAGGAATGTGTGACCAAAGCCATTTGGGATTTCAGGACTTCAGCCTGTCTTCAAAAGCCTGATGTTTGTTTTAAAAAAGTCTGATTGTTAAATACCTATAAGCACAGTTTGAAGAGATTCAAAACATCAAATTCACTTGGTAGATACAAGCAACTGGTACAACTGCTCCTCCACTTTCTTCTCAAAAAAGTGCACCTAGGAGTATCTACGATTTATTTCTGCAGTGATATCACAAAAATTACAATTAGTTTTGACAATGGATAGATTTTTTCCTTGCTTTCATAGCTTGCTTGCCTCTCAAGTATATGAAGATGCCTCCATTTTTATTTTTGCAGACATTCCTAAGGAAATTATTTTAATTCTCAAGTGGGAATATTGCTGCTAGAAATGTTCTCAGTAGTTGTCACCAACAACTCTGTGTTATATAATATGATGAGTGATGGGATGAATCACCTCTCCCAGCACAGTTCTTTTTCTCCAGATCAAGTACAGCCCATTCAAAAGGTACAGAATGGTAAAGATGAGCAAACTTCTTTGAAACAGAGACACAGAGACAGAGAGAGGGAAACAGGCAGATGAAAACTGAATACAGATTATTTATGTGCCCCTCAAACAGAAAGAGAATAACACATTAAGTAAGCTCTTCACAGAGAATGTATTCACTCACTACTACATCCAAAAAAATTATTGCACAGTAAGAAATGCATATTTTTGAGGCAGGGTTAAGAATATCTTTGTCACGAGAGGAGAAAGGAAGGGAAAATACAACAAACATGACTTTTAGTTGCATAGACTAAGTCAGTAAGTCAATTTTCCTTTAATAAGTCAATTGCTAAGTCAATATTCCACAAAACTGCATTTTTCATTGACTGGTTAGATAAAATGCTGCTGTCTTTTTGTTGAGTATTACATTCCAGGTGAGCAATTTCTTTCAACACTCCCCAAGTGCAGCTGAATTGAAATTCAATAGGTTAGTTTGAAAAGGGATGCAACAGGATTTTTACCTACCTACAGAGGAGTTTCATGTATATACACAGGAGCTTAGAGCCCAGGAAGCAGGTGAGGAAAATTAATGTCCTCACCCCTCAAATTTTGTCACTGATTACTGAGATTATGCTGCCCTCTTGTCACCTGTAAATTTTACTTTACTACAGCAATTTTTTCCCTGGATTGGGAGAACACTGCACATGTCCACCTGGTCTACCAGCACAATGACCATGCTTTGAGCAGCTGAGTCCTTTTTTATATTCAAATCTATGTTTTGCCTCCCTAAATTCCTTACCTGTGACTCACCAGGCTGCTCCCTTCAATGTCATTGTCATTGCTCATGGAAGTGCTGTCCATGGAGTAGGGATTGGAGGCAGCCCTGAAGGACAGATGAAACCCATAGTTTAAAGGAGGTTTTCTAATAGAAGGTTTTCTAATAAAGGCCACAGGCTGTCCCCCTGCTGCCAAGAGAATCACCCATACTGGAAAGCAAAACAGACACTTAGCCAGCATTTGAATATGACAGCAAACACTGGAAAATTGCATAGACTTCACAGCTGGGAAGGGGAATAATTACAGATGATTATATGGTTTTGCATATGGATGATAAAAATTTTCCTCCCCATCTTCCCAAGTGTAAAGCTTGTGTGTATATGGTAGAATTGCTTGAAAAAACAATGTGTTATGGCTGGCCATATTCTGGATCTAAATGGGGTTGTTCCATCTGGTCAAATGAAATAAAACATAGAATCATAGAATCATAGAATCATAGAATCATAGAATCATAGAATCATAGAATCCTAGGGGTTGGAAGGGACCTCGAAAGATCATCTAGTCCAACCCCCCCTGCCAGAGCAGGGCCCCCTAGAGTACATCGCCTAGGAACGTGTCCAGGGGGGTTTTGAATGTCTCCAGTGAAGGAGACTCCACAACCCCCCTGGGCAGCCTGTTCCAGGGCTCTGTCACCCTTACAGTAAAAAAATTTTTTCTGATATTCAACTTGAACCTCCTATGCTCCAATTTACACCCATTACCCCTTGTCCTATCACTGGTCACCACTGAGAAAAGCCTAACTCCATCTCCCTGACACTCACCCCTTACATATTTGAAAACATTGATGAGGTCACCCCTCAGTCTCCTTTTCTCCAAACTAAAGAGACCCAGCTCCCTCAGCCTTTCCTCATAAGGGAGATGTTCCACTCCCTTAATCATCTCAGTAGCTCTGCGCTGGACTCTTTCAAGCACTTCCCTGTCCTTCTTGAACTGAGGGGCCCAGAACTGGACACAATACTCCAGGTGTGGCCTCACCAATGCAGAATAGAGGGGGAGGAGAACCTCTCTTGACCTACTAACCACCCCCTTTCTAATGCACCCCAGGATGCCATTGGCCTTCTTGGCCACAAGGGCACATCTGCATGTCAAAGCAGTCACACTGTTCCCTTGGAACATTACAGGCTCCAGTTGCTGTGACTCCTTACACCCCATTTGGGAATACCTGGAGAAAGCTTGGTATGGGAACCCCTCTGCTATTAACACCCCAATTCCTTCCTTACACCTCAGCCATGTCTGTGTCCATCTGTGTTCACTCCCAAGACACTTCAGGAGTGAAGACACGGAATCAAACCTTGAAATGCTGATGACCCAAAATGCACGTGCAAGGGAAGAACAGGGACGTGCCGAGGTGCAAGGTGAGCTCTGAGCTAACAGGGCAGCTGCTCCCAGCTCAGATCTGTGTTTGGGAGAGCCCACAGGAGCCAAGCATTGCTAAAAGGTTTCCTCAACACATCTGACTGGGGACAAACCATCGGTTTCACTGCCAACCTCCCAAACCACTGAAGTTTCATCTCCCTAATCCTTGTATGCCAAAGTAAAGCAAGGCATCCTGCATTTAGACTGATGAGATTTCCCAGTGCAAGATGTATTTTCTCCAGGATTTGGCACAGCAGAATGAGGGTTCCCAGCCAGCCACAGAAGTTAATGATAAAGGTAAGAAGGGATTCTATTTCCCTGCAGGAATCCCTGCCATGGCAACACTGGCATTCTTAAATCCCAGCTCCAGGCACACACATATTTTATATATAGATAAAATGCACCTCTACAACAAGAGCTGAGTGAGCCCCTCTGCCCTGAAGCAAAGAGCATCTTCAAATCTTTTGAATATATAATCTGCTTCCTGTTAAAATAATGCACCAGGCTCTTCCTTCCCTGGTCCAGTCTGCCCCCAGAATGGACTCAGGGTTGAAGAGCAGTCAGGGAGCTCACAAAGACCTCAGTCTGTACCAGTGTTTATGGTGTAGTTTGAGATTGGACTCAAGTCTGAAACCTGGTAATAACTTTCAAGCTACTTCATCACAATAATCTGTACTGTAAGGGATACAGAGCCAGTTTTACAAAATTTGTCAATAATGAAGGCTCAAAATAAAGCTGAAATTCTTTTTATGAGAAACATGAAGAAAGAAAAAAAAAAAAAGCACAATTCAGAAAAACCTAACAGAGTGAAACGGGATAAAGTAGAATAAAACAAGGGACAAAAAAAAAACCAGCAGGGGGTCAGGCCTCAAGGGAAAAACAGAAGAGCTTGGTGGTTTGGTCTGTGGCCCTTCCTGACAATTTAGGGAGACAGAAGCTGTTCCTGCTGCTTCTGCTGTGCCTGAAGGAAATCAGAGCTAAGGAAGCTGCAGAATTGCCAGCCAAGCAAACAAGGCCTAAGCTTATCTAAGCACCTCTTGTTTCACTGAAACATTTTTACATGGTTAATGAAACTTTATAAATAAGAAACTCGATCAAAAACTAAGAAACTTGAGCTTTTCTTTTCTTTTTTCTCTCCTTTTTTTTCTGTTTGAAAAGTCTGTTTGGGGGTAGATGACCATTACTTTCATGTAAGAAAACACTGAGGCCATGCTGAAACGTGCTTTCAGTTTTCACACGTCCTTAATGAAAACCTAAAACACAGGAAGAAAAATCTCACAGAGAGAAAAGCATTCCTGATTGCCTCCACATGGAACTGTATCTCTGCTCTTCCTGACATCTTTTCTGGGCATAATGTTCCAGATTAATCAAGGGAAACACAGACAGGGCACAGCATAAGCCATATATCCTAAAGGAGCTATATTACCAGGAGACTAAATTAGCATTATATGATGTGTAAGGTAATGGGTGACAAATGAATGCTTTCATCTCATGAAAAAAACCTAAGATTTCTAAACTTATAGGTCTAATGTGGAATAAAAATCCAGACTATCTCCTGAGCCCACCATAATCACCCATGTACCAATCAATAATCAACAACCTGCTTGTGAGAACACTGGTCTGGGAAGTGGGAGAATGGAATCAGGCACAGGCAAGGCATGAATCTCAGCCTACTAATCCCCATAAAGAGCCCAAACTTTTTGCTTAACAGCTCTTTCAAGAAGAGTTTCCCAACTTTTCTGTAAGAGGATAAAACAGAGCTATGTGATTAAGTGCTAACCTTTTTCCCCAGTGGGAGAAAAAATATTTCTTTTAATACCTTTCTTACCTCAAGACTCTCTAGCAGTTTGTAAACAAAGAACTGTGTTGTTTTCACATCTGATTTTTTTATTTGAAAGGTAAAAAACCTGCCACAAATAAAATTCAGGCATGTTTGAAATAACTACCTTCTTTTTTTCTATGGGGATGCTTCTGATGTGCTCCTGACAAAACAAATGCATAGATTCTTCTGAAAAATACTATTTTGTCCTTTCTCCTGCCATATTTATGAGGTAAAGGGAATAATTTATAGGGAGACTGGGACTTTAACATCAGGTCTGAGGAGAGGGTTAGAAGAAGCTGCTACACAAAACAAAGTGTCAGTCAGCAGTCAGTCTCACATCCAATCTTCTCAGGCATCACCTTTTTGTGCTGTTCTAGTACAAGCAGAATGAAACTGCACCCTGCCAGGGTTTCCATGGAGCTGTCAGAAACCTCCCATCACTCCAAAGCAAGTGTTGGGTTTTGTCCTGTAGCAAATGTGTCCACAGCACCACTGCCAGCTTTGGGGGGGAGGTGGGTTGTGGGGGTTCTCACTCACTGCCACCTCCCAGCTCCAGATTTGTGAATCTTCCACGGGGAACAGCAACCAGAACAAGAACTGGTGCCTCCACTGTCCTTCTCATTAATCAACAAACCTCTACCACCACTTATCTGTACCTTAACTTACACCTACAGGACTCACAGGATTCACTCATTAAAGCCATCCTAAAACACAGCCCTTAGATCCCCAAGTGTTTTTTCTGCTAGGCCCAAGGGTAGCATCTTTTCCAACCTCTACTAATTCCCCTCAGACTGGAATTTGTTTTCTCTTCCCAATAAATCTCTCAGTTCCAATATGGGCTTTTTTCTTCTAAGAGAGGAATCTTCCCTGAACACCTCTCTCCAGAGAACTGACTGGCACTGTGTCATTTGCTACCTGGATAATTTCTCCTTCAGTTTCTATGGAAGGTGATGACCAAGGCACATGCACATTCCAGGAGACAGGAAGAGACACCAGATGCCCCCTTGAGGTATTCATACATATGCTAAAGGAAATGAAAGGTTACTCTGCCTGTTCTTCTGACTGAGGATATAATGCATGAGTGGTATATAACAATTACAAGGACAAACAAACATATTTAACACCTCATGAACCACCCTTGCTATTTCAGGCAAGTGCACTCCATGCTGGGGACAGGGAACCTTAATATGCCATTTCTTAGAATCTCAAGAAATTGGAAAGGACCCTTGAGATCATCTCATGCAAATGCCTGTTCAAAGCAGGACTAGCTTCCAAAGTTGCTCTTTGCCTTTTTTTCAGCCAAAAATATTCAGAGACCATGATTCCACAACCTCTCTGGGCACCTCATCTGACTTCTAACCACCCTCACTGAAGGAGAATTTTTTTCTCTTATTTCCCAATTTCCCCATGTTGCAAACTGACCACTGCATATTCTCCTTCACCTGTGCATTTTCTGCTGGTAGAAAAGAGCACTCAGTCTGTGTCACTTTTTTAGTTTGAACATTTTTTTTTCTTCTTCAATACTGAATTAGCTGTTGTCAGCACCTTTATTAATTGAACTCTGTCTCCTGGTCTGACTGCTTTGCCTACCTGCAGATGGTTTGCTACCTGCAGATTGCCAGCATGCAAACTATTGTATAAAAGCTGATTCAGCAGGAATCTCTAGGGTACCTGACCTTTCTTATTTAAAGCCTTGAAATCTGGTCACCAACACACCAACTGGTCACACTCCAGCACATCTTGTTTCATCAATATTTTTTTCAATTTTCAGATGGCTTTATAGTGTTAACATCTACCTACCTCATCCTACAAACAGGAATATGAATATTAACCATAAAATTGCAGCCAGATATGGTTAGATAGACACACCATAAAGATTTTTCTACATTGCACCTGCATATATTGCAAGAAAAGAGACCACGGAGTTATTCAGAGCAACGTTCTAACTGAGAGAAGAATGACCCCATGTGAATTGCCAACTACAAACTTCTCTTGCAAGATGAAAAAACTCCCCATATCATCCAATAAGGGCCTTCCAAACATACCTTCCACTGGGAACTGGCAGCATCAAGTTCCATTTTCCAACAGACAGTGGATTCTCCACTGGAACATCCCCAAAGCTGAAGCACTGTTCTCTTTCTTCAGGCCATTGCCAGCAGCCCAAAGCCACATGCTGGGCATTTAAGGGAGGGTTTACTGAGAGCTGGTGCTCACTTGTAACAATCAGGTCTCTGGTAAATGAGAAAGATACAAAATATAATTAATTTTCCTACTTTGCTCATTGTTACAAAAGTAAGGGGAATGTCCTAAGTGCTGCAGGGCTGTGGTGCTGCATGGAAAGCCCCAAGGCTCACTTCTGACTTTTAAATGTTACACAATCTGTGTACTATTCAGCAGCTCCTAAACCATTCTGAGGCCCCAAAATGAAAAAAAATATATTTCTCTTGTAAACACCTCAGCTATAAATTCCTGCCTCCAAGAATATCAGCCTTATGTATGTTACCCTGGAAAGAAGACAGACACATAGATTAAATCTCTGATGTAACTGGTGGACAATATGTGAATATTCACAAATTAGAAATAGATTATAATCTCTTCTTGCTGAGCTTTTTGAAGTTAAATATTCAGAGATGTCAATGCTCATTCATGGTGTGTTACATCCAGGTAAGGAAAAACTCCAGCTCTACACAAGAAGCAAGTGACAAGGGTGTCTTAAGGAAAATCTCTTCTGCTTTGCTTGTGTTTTCTTTTCTCATGGTTTAACACTGGCCCAGCAATTGAGCCAAATGCCAGATGCCCTCTATTAATCCCCCTCCCCTCCCTGATAAAGAAAGGAGAGAAAATAAGGGAGAGAGACTGATGAGTTGGAAACTAAACTATACAGCTTTAGTGGAACAATAATGATTAAAAGGAAAAATTACTAAATATATACAAATATACAGGAAAATTGATCCCATGTTCCTTCCCCCCTTTCCCCCCAATAACTCTCACATCACCACTGAGGCTGCAGGGCAGCCCTGGGAAAGTCCAGGCTGGAATCCTGGAGTCGGCAGCAGTTGGGAGCTGGAGGCAGGAACACACAGATATGGGCTGGGATGGATCAGGAGCACAGGCAGAGGAATGGATGGGATCCTCCCAGGATGCTGAAGCAAACAGGGAGAGGTGGAGAAGGAAGGGGTTTGACCCTTGTGATCCCTCAGATTTATGCTGAGTATGAGGTGTATGGGATGGAATACTCTGTTTGGTCAATTCTGGCATCTATCTTGCCCCTTCCTCCCCAAAGGAGGCTGCAGGTGGGACCTCTTTATTCCTTCTGGAGGGTAAAATGTTCCTCAGAGCTGAGCAGTGCCCTTGGCTCTGCACACCAGTCTCTAGCAGTAACTATAAACATGGAGTGGGATCAGTCCTAGGAGCAGACACTGACTGAGAAACTTGCTGTTAATTTCAGCAAGTGCAGCTACTCACAAGAGACTGAGCTGAAAGCAAAAGTACAAGACAGAAAATCCCCTTTATCCTGGCCCAAACCAGGACAGCTTTATTTTCTAAGCACTGCATGATTACTGCATTTTCTACCCCCCCTGATCACTGCACACAAGGTAGCTTTATCATTTCATAGATTACTTTGTAGTGAAGTTTACAACTTAGGAACAAGCAGGACGAGTTTATGCCAGAGCATGAACATAAGGAAACTGCTAGTATGCACCTTGCCTGATGAAGCAGGACTTGACACATGAATCCTGCAAATCTGAAATGGGGCTCCATTACAAGAGTAACCAAATCATGGCAAATGTTAAAAAGATTTCTCTTTTTCAGCCCAGCAGACCCCCTAGCCCAGCATCCTGGCTCTGCCAACAAAGATGTCCACAGAAGAATTGAAGAACAGTACAAGTCCATTGTGGGAATTTTCCAGAATACTCTTCCAGACTCTTGTAATCTGTGATGCTGGGATTCTGAGAGGCAGAGGTACTGTCTATGAATTTAGGTAATCATGATGGGGTCCCTTTACACACATTTATCCAATGCTTTTCTGTTGTATCTTATCAGGAACTTACTTTGGGGGTAAATCAGTGTGGAGTGGGCTTGCCTGTCCAGCATCAACTGGGAACCAACAAAGATGCTTTGAAGACCAATGGGAAACATGGCTGGCACAGCTGCAGCAAAAGAAAAGAATATTTTATCTATTTGCAGCTATAAAAAATACAGTGTTAACAATATTCCCTCAGAAGCACACAGGATCAGTCCAGTGGATCAGTTTTCATGGCACACCCAGTGCCAGGCTGGGAAATCCTGACTGACCAGCAGGAAAAATGCACTGAGTCCAGCTCAAAAAGTCATCAGTAAATTCTGCAGTGTCAAGATGTGACTTCTAAGCCACTGCTTAATGCTTCAGTTTTTAGGCTCAACACTCAAAATTCATGAATTGATCAGTGTGTGTGTTCATCCGTTTAACATCAATCTGATCTGCATAGGAGATTCTCACAAAAAATCAGATCAGATGGAAAGATTTGCCCTTCTAACTCACTCTAAGTCAAAGTATAATTGTCACCTGTGTACTTACAGAGCATCCAATATTGGGGAATCCACCATCCATGCAAGAAAGTAATCTACAAATCACAAGTGTCTCTAATTTTGCAAGTTCTCTCACCAGAAATTAAGAGCTGAGCAGGCTGGGTTTGAACAGGAATGCTCTACAGACACCTGTGTTCTTCTGGCATGATGGAAGAGGCTCTTCCCAGTGGTCCATTCCTGCTCAGCCACAACAATTGGTTTATTAGGCAATATTTGGCTCTGTACCCAGTCTCAGCTGATCCACTTCCTTCCATACAGCCATGGTCAAACTTGCTGATTTTTGCAGCAGATTTTACTTCTAGCCAAGCAGAACCAAAGCCATGGCATGTGCATTGCCTTCAGCAGTAGCAAACCCAACTCAATATTAATGACATGAAAACAAAAGTCACTTCCAGGATCTTGTGGTATAATTCTGCAAAATGTTAAACTAAGCCAAAATTAACAAACATAAAATTAAAACCAACATAAACACTTAGCTCAGCCTGAATGACCCATCTGAATGGCCTCTCACTCTCCTAATCTCACTTTTTGCTCCTTTCCAGTGCTGTTCATCACACAGAAATCATGTTGAATACAATCATCAGAAATATGCTGCAGCAGGGATGTTTGATCATAGCTAAGCCACCATCCCTGTGTTCCATCACCTCCAGTCTGCAGAGCTGTCTTTCTGACTGTAGTTTACCAGGAAGGACAAAAGTTTGAGGCCATATCTCACCAAGTGCATGGTACCATCTGGTCTTCACCAGTTGGAGCATCACATCACTCATTGCCAGTGTTACCAGTGGCCTTCTGGCTCTGAGCTCCCATACTGGTGAGAGCAGTGTCAGGGTGACCTGGAACTGGGATAGCCCAGGTCATGGCCAGTGGGACAGGAGCCAAACTGTGCAGAGATAGAGAAGAAAAAAAAAAAGATAAAGCAGATATTATGTCCTCAGGTGAAGGTACAGATGGCCACAGAAGGAGGCATTAAAGTGCACGAGTTGCCCCAGAACACTGTTTGTGTAAATTGGGTCTCAACTTTACAGGGACTGGGATGCACTGGGATGCTCTGCTATCACACACCTTACTCTTACCAGAGCCACTGACATACAATGAACCACCAAGCATTCCCAGAAATAGATCATAATTTAGAATCAGCTGGACTAATTAGTGCAAAGAGAACTAAAACCTCTGCTAGTTACTCAATTAGCTTGGCTTGGCACAAGGCCACACAGACCCTGGAAGGCACTGGATTGCTCAGCCCTGCTTCTCCTGATGACCCCATGCACATTCCTGCTACTTCCCTCTCAGCTCCAGGTGAGCATTTTAATCTTTTGTGGTTGCTGTTGCTGTTGTTTTTTTTTGGGGGGGGTTTCCCACAGGATTACCCCTCAGTTAGATCAGCAAGCAGGAAAAAGGCATGACTGTCCCTTTGGGCAGCAAGGCATTCCTAGACCAGTTAAACTGGACCATACTATATTTGGCTCAGATCTTATTTCTGAATGACATGTACAGAGCACTAGAAAGTGCAGAATAATGATTTTTTTTTTCCCTCTGAAATGTCATAATTATAAATTTCTTAGCCAAATATTAATACAGAAAAAAAAACCCTACTGTTTTTAGTTTTTCATTAAATGTTGGCCTTCTCCCACAGCTTGATAAAAAAAAGATCCAGCAACGTACTGGAGAACTAAGTTCTGAACTTTAAGGAAAAAAGTTCCCAATCATCTTTAGACTTTCAAAGACACACAAGAAGTAGAAACAGGGAATGGAGAAAGGTCACTTTTAAACAACCCCAAACATACCTTCTCATCCATCTGTCCTGTGGCTGTGAAACAACCTCACTTGCAGAAGCCATCTGGAGACACTGGGTAAGAAGCTCCTGATGCTCCAGGAGCACATTTGTCCTGAAATCACCTTGTTCAGCACAGTCTCTTGTAAAATTCTACTGAAGACTCAAATACATCTGCAGAGGTGCAGTGTTTGATGTTGAGCTACTTTTTCTAAGATGCTTCACCTCTTCTGTACTTCACTTTTCCCTAATAAAGGCATTTTTACTAATTTCAGTCTACAATTTCATCTGAATTATATTGTACATGCATCAAAATGCTTCAGGATCAGCTTTAGTTTGTGTTCAAGGAAATACTTGTCTGGACTTGGTACTTTTAGATTCCAGCAAAGAACATGAAGAAATCCTTTCTGTGCACAGCCTAACAACACAAACAGCAAAGTTTAGGGAAAGAACCCCATAAGCTTTTTCACCACAAAGAACATTGCTCCATGGAGTTCCCAAACATTTTCAAACTCTTAGGAGACCCTGGAGATTTTCATGAAGGGTTATACTGAGTAAACAGGACAACAGGATGGAGCTGTGAAAAAAAAAATAAATTGTATGTATTATGAGACAGAAAGCCCATGATGAAAATAGAAAGCTGTGACCAAAGGTCTCAACACTGTGCAAACAGCCTGTGGCCTGCTTCAGGAACACCTAATTTAAAATAATAAGCTATATATAAGAAGCTTCATGTAATTTAGATAGCAATCACCCAGTTTATCTTAGACCCATGGGGTCTGGGCAGTAAGGCTAAAGCAGAGTTTACTCAAGGCCATGCTATTTCACACCAGTTCCTTTCCCTTCAGAGCAGTCTCCTTACAATGTAGAGAGACAAAAAATGGGCAAGCATCAAGCTGAAATCTTTTGCTTCAAGCTAGTCCTCTGATGCTCTATTTTATCCAAAGCTCTTTTCAATTACAGATGACAAAAATAGCTTTTCTCAACCAATTTTTATTACTTTTATCAGCTGGGCTCAGCATAGGGCTGCTTTGAAGCTAAAGGTCAATTAATTAAATAATTACTTTCACATTGTTCTTAATTAATGTTGCCTGTACTCTGTAAGCCTGGAGAAACTGTGCAAAGCACCCTGACTCTATAGGCTGTAATTAGTGGAGTTTTTGCTACTAACTTGGAAAAAAAAAAATTATCTTAGCCCCATCTGTCCAAATCTTCTTTAGAAAGAAGAAACATTTACCTCTCAAAGTCTTCAGCAAAACACTAAAGAACACGATTAAGAATAGGCATAAGCATTTTTATTGAAGTTAGGCCATTTCCAATGATTTTATTTTTGTCTGCCTCCAGTTTCTGTTTCTGTCTTCTGAAAACAAGTTTCAAATCTGCAAAAACCCAGCTGATTTTAAAAGAATTCCCAACTTTTTGAGTCTGTCTTGCCAGGTGCCAGCTTTTAACTGGATAGCAAAGCTTTCCTTTCAGAGCAACAAACCAAAGAGATCCTCCAAGATATTGTCATTTATGGACTCACAAGTCAGCTCCCTTCACCCAACACTCTTTTCCTTGACTCTGCTGAATGGGACATTAGACCCCAAGAAAGCATCACTGACCACATGGCTGATTTACTGATAGAAAGTCTTTTTCCTTTTCATAGTTGTTTCCTGTAGATAAAGCAAATGTATTTTCTCAGAAGCCCTCTTGTAATTCCAAGTATACTGCTGAGAAAGCTTCTTGTCCCCTCAGAAGGGATTAAAATAGATGTGAGTTATCCCACAGGCTGGAGAACACCACAGTGACATGCACATGCCCCTCTTTGTTCAGTAAAAAAAAAAAAGAAAAATACTTGTACCACAGCCTTGTGCCCTAAGTCTGAGGCAAATGTGGAGGGACAACCCAGTTTTTTGGGTTTTGTTGGTTTTTTTTTTTTTTTTTGGCTGCTCTAATAAAATAGAAAACTGAAGGGAAAGAAAATGCCCTTTATTCAGATTAAACTGCTTAAATGTGTTTGACTTGTTCTTCTTCTGTGTCCTACCCCATCACTGAACATCCAGAATGATCACAGGACACACACACGGGGGGAAAACAAAAATCAGAAAGATGTAGTAGCAGAAAACTTGATGGGTGGCCAGTGCAGGTGAGCAGGAACAAGACCTTCCCACTCTCACTGCTCACACCTTGAGCTAAGGGGTACCCAGCCATCATTTTTGAGGAAGGGCTGGGGCAGGGAAATCAAAGTAACTTGAGGGGTACACTCTACACAGGATGCACTGCAGCAGAGTCTAAAGCCCTTTGAGTCACAACATGTTCATTTTCAGAGGCCACTGCCCCCTGAAGTAAGAAAATTGAGGCCATGGTTCTGTCCTCAGAAGGATTCAGGCTCCTACAGAGCTTGTGCCTCAGCAGGAACTGGAAACCAGGGGCTACTGCTCTCTCAAAAGCAAGATTTTTTTGACTACACGAAAGCAGAAACCCCCCAGCTCCTTGTGGCTTTTGTAGTCAGAGAGGGAGCCTCCCCAGGAGGTAAAATTTGCTAAGCTGATGCCATTTGATACCTAAAAAATGCCAGCAAGCTGCTGCCATCCCCCTGTGGTGGTGCAATCCCCCATCCCCTGGCACTTGGTGCAATTCCCCCTTCCTGGGCCACACACCAACCTTGAAAAAGCCAAGCATGGACTGTGAAAGGCAGTGTGGCAGAGTTTTAAGGAACTCCCTCATGTATTTGGCTCCTGCTCCCCCTGTTCTTTGGGCACAAAAGCCAGAGCTGTCCCTGAGCCCAGAGCTGTCTGTTTTAGCAGCAAGACCCCTGGGACAGACTGCTCCCCAGGGCTCCTGGGAACTCAGCAGCAGCAGTAGCTTTATATATATTTCTTTTATTTTATTTTTCTCCCCAAAAGGGGGAAAAACTGCCCTTCAACACTCAAAGGCAGGTACTTAAGACATCTCTATCACCCCCCATCCCCAGCACTGAGCAGACTCACTGCAAACTCCACCACACCTCTTACCAATAGGAGGTAAGGACTTCTCTATACACACTACTCAGGCAGGCAAAATGACAGCTTGTGATTACAGCAGGGTTGCTGCTGGGGTATTTTTAGGCATAAAGATGGTCAAAGGCTTGATTCAGATAATTTAAACTGTGCATACACACATACACATTGCATTTATTAAGTAGTGCAGTGAAAACTTTACCCTAATATGTAATGTATGTAACCTGGAGTCAGCAGGAGATACACCCAGTGTAACCTGGGTAAGATTCATTTCTTCTGTGTCTTGAGGTACCAGAAAAAAAACGTTATTGCTGCACAGCAGAATAAGTCAGAAGAGCACCTCTTAACTTAGTTGAGATCAGAACTGTGCAACCTTTTTACTAAGCAATGGAAGAAAATTGTAGAGCAAGAGGAGAGGTGAGTGGATGAATGTGTTGTCCTAAGAAAGTGGCAAAGTTTACATCCAGGTTGGCTGAAGATGCAAGACTGAACAATTCAGAGGAAAACTCCTCCTGTGAGAGCATTCACTGCTACCAAAGGAGATGGATGGAGACTGAGGGCAAAGACAGCCCAGGACAAATGAGGACAAGAGGGCACAAGAGGTCTCAAGTTGTGCCAGGGGAGGTTTAGGTTGGACATTAGAAAGAATTTCTTTCTGGAGAGGGTTATCAGACACTGGAATGGGCTGCCCAGGGAAGGGGTGGATTCTCCATCCCTGGAGATATTTCAAAAGAGCCTGGATGTGGCACTCAGTGCCATGGGCTGGGAACTGCAGCGGGAGTGGATCAAGGGTTGGACTTGATGATCTCTGAGGTCCCTTCCAACCCAGCCAATTCCATGATTCTATGATTCTATGAAATTTGTATGATAGGATGCTGGGCTTTTCTCAGATGCTGGGCTTTTCTCAGATGCCTCCAGCACACAGGCAGATCAGATGGTGATAATCTACCTTGCTGCTGCAGACAAAAGACAACTGACATTCAACTAAAAATTGGAACATTATTTGGGGAACGAAACTACAGAACTACACAACACTGAGGTTCAGAGGAAAGAGGGCCAGGAAATTTTCAGTGCCTCTCCAAGAGAGCTGAAATACCAACCCTCATCAGCACTTTTGCCAGCTCCCACTACAGCTTGCTCTTAGGGATGTCTGAGTCCATCAAGTGTTGCCAGAAAAAGGCCTGTATCCTGTGCCAGGCATCTTCCTGGGCTTTGGCATGCTCCCTCCATTTCCCTCCCCAATGCACAAACAACCCAAGCACTCTGTGGATTGAAGCCTGGCACAGAGGCAAGTATGGTGGCTCCAAAAGGTGTCCTGCTCCAGAATAGGAGTAAAACTCCACTTCCTGGCCATGCTGCTGAAGGCGCTGAACAGCATCCTGGCAATAGAGATCACTTTTCCAGTTCTTGTCATCCAGTCCAGACAGGAAGAGGAACTTGGCCAAGGATTTCTCCAGTGGAATGTGACTATTCCAAGTTGCTGGGTCTCTGTGATCATCTAGAACATCTGTAAAATCTACCAGCTCAGAATCTTCATTGGTCTTCATCCTCCCCAGATCGTATGGGTGGGCAGGAACAGTGAATCCATTCCCTTTCAGGGGGATGAAAGAATTAAAACCACTTCCAGATATGCTGACAGCTGCCTTGATGCCAGGTAGAAATGTGGCAATGGAAAGGGCCAGATCAGCTCCTTTAGACAAGCCCAGAATACCAATCCCAGTATCTTTCACCTGAAACACAATTATGAAACAACCATTATGGACTATTCCTCCTTTCCTGGGCTGACATCATGTCTCCAGTTCTGCTTCCTCACTCCTCATCCAACTAAGGCTGCCCACATTTTACCCCTTCCCTCTCTCTGTTCAGGTTACATCACTCCTGTACCATCTACCATTTTGCTGAGCCTCCACAACAGTGGCTGTGACCTCTACAGCTCCTCAGAATTTCTCCTCCTGTAACACCTTTTCTTCCTGGTGACCTCTACAGGCAAACTCTCTTTGCTCCCTCCACATCCTGGCTAGACACTTGCTCTCAGAATTTTATCTTTTACTGCTCCTGCCTCCAAACTACCTCAATCTTCTCAAGTCCCCTTTGGAAAGCCACTTTTTCATAGATTTACCTGCATCTATTTTCTTTCATGCCATTGTCTTTTGATGCTCTCCTACAGCTGACTTGTTATCTCCTGTTTTGTCTTGGAACACCCAAGGTTCATTACACCTGAGGCTGAGTAAGCCCAACAGCTCTTTAAATCTATTTATTTATAATGAAGGCTCTTTGTTTAATTTTGGAATGTATGTCATGTAAGATGTTCTGGATGTTTCAGAGCACCATGAGGAACAAGATAAACAAGCAAGGCAGAATTCTGCTCTCACACTGGCTTCATTCCTGGTGTCCACGTGCTAAAGAATAAATAACTTTGTGAAATGAATGTCCCATTAAGTAGCATTCCATTCAGAGTTTAAATGTTACTGAATTCCTCCTGGTCTCTTTTGGTTTAGGTCAGATGATATATGGCTATAAAGGGTCCTCCTAATCCCACAGACCTATTCAAATAGAGCCCATTTCTTATGACATGGCACACTTCCCAGTGCTACAACCAGAAGAGATTATGTTGTGAAAATGTTTTATTACTGTCTTGTGCAACTTACTCAGAATTAAAAGCCTGTGACATTTCAGAAATAGTAGAAAAAGTCAAAGGATTTTCCCCTTCTAAAATCTTGAAATCTTTTCCCCTGCTAAAGTAGGGGGAAAAAAATAAACAGTGTTGTCCACCTAGTCCAGGAACTGTTTTGATTTAATTTTACACAAACAGTGGTTTGCACAACACTCTGTGATCTGTCATAAGCTGCTGTGCAAAACCAGCTGTCCAACTACTTGCAAAATCTGAGGCACAGGGTTTTCCATCTCTCAGGTCACAGTGTTTTTCATTCTAACACCTCAGAAATTCACATTCTAACATCACAGAAATGCATTGAGTGCCATATAACATTTCACATCATAAAATTGGAAAACAGCTTCCAGGGTGAGCACCATCATTTGTCTCTTACCTGCTGCTGCTTCCGCAAAAAGTTGACAGCTTCCTCAAAATAGTCCAGTTCAAGAATCTCTGGCATGGCAGGGAGATCTTCAAAGGCCATATAAGCAACAGCCAGAGTCACAAAGCCCCTGCTAGCCAGCAGGCTTGCTCTGTATTCAACAAGACCTCCTCCAGACCCATACAGATCAATAAGTCCAGGGAATGGACCAGGTCCTGCAATGAAAGGTGTGTATGTGTGTGTATATTTATATTTATACATAAAGAGAAAAGTTTCTACATTTGTCCTTTCAGCAATGCCCCCTCAGCACACATCAGGACAGTACATACCAAAAGGACATCATCCTGTGAAGCTTTCCATGGAATATGTCATCCTCAGGCACACCTGCAGTGGCTGCCAGGACACTAATTTGGGTATTTCTCCCTTAGGAACTCGCTATAGGAAGTTCCTATGTTGGGCATTCTTCTTGCATGATGAATTTCAGCTGAAATTGGCCTACATGCTCTCAGGTCATTGGAGACTGAAGAACAAACAGTTGTGCTGCATGAGCTGTGTGTCCTTAGGAGCTGTGCTAGCAGGTTTTCCAGGGGGGGGAATACTTGAGTTGTGAGATGCACCCAGAAATGCCAGCACTGGGTGGCAATTCAGGCTTCAGTTTGATCTGGGTAACTACCCCTGGGCTTCTCAGTCCTCCTGCTGCAGTCACAGGACCTCACTTTCCTGCTGCTGCTGCTCTGCCTACTCTTACAGCCAGTCTTTCCTTACAAGATTTGGTGTCTCAGCATCTGTAAGGGGCTTTTCATTCATTACAGAGCAAGATACTCACATTTAAGTACTGCTCAAGAACAGTTCAGAGGTCAAAGCAGCTTTACACAGGATCCAGTCTGGATACTGTGTCCATACAGAGCTATGGAATATGCAACCTGCTTAAAGACCTTCTCATTTGTCTTCTATCTCCCTAAGCATCCCATGCAGCTGCTCAACCAGCCAGACTTTCTTTTCCTTTCCTTTAGCCAAAGAGTGACACAGAGACAAGTCCAGAGCCCCCAGGTAGATCCAGGCTGGCTGCTTGTCATTCATCACTCCTTGGCCAGGGCTGTGAAATCCCACAGCTCTGCCAAAGACCAGAGGGCTCTTCATCCTGTCAGCTAAAGAGAAGAGCTAAGAAATAAACACACTTTTCCCCAGACTCCCACTACAGGAGAGGTCTAGAGCTAAGAGCCCTGCCTTGTGTTACCTCTGCTGCCCCCCCTGCAATGCCCGGGGCAATGCCTGCTCCTCCCTGCTCTGCTGCGAGGACCCGAGGAGTTGGATCAAGCAGGGACCGAGGGAACCATTGGCTGAGGATTTGCTCTGGGTTCCCAAGAGCACCCAGACGTGGGAAAGCCGTAAGTCACACCTGGAAAACCAAAACGGAATTAAAACTCACCAGGAGGGAGGAAGAGGGTTGCTTTCAAGCGACCTTCTCTGACCGGAATCCTCTTCACCCCCTCTCCTAAAAACCATCTCTCGTTGGTGCATTTGGCCAGCAAGTGGCTCGTGTCCTCGTGTCCCGCATACACTTCAAAGTCCACGCAGAAAGGGGTCAGGACGTTCCTCTTCGCCAGGCGCTTATAGGGAGCTTCGGACTGCAGGGACCACAGCAGCCCCATGGGCTCCACTCCCGAGTAGCTGCCTCCCAGCGAGGGGCAGCGGCTGAGATCCAGCTCCCCGCTGCTCCCAGCTCTGTAGCGAGCGTGGGCTTGGAAAAGTTCCCCGCTATCATCCAGCAGGCTGGCCCGGAGGGTGACCGCCTGCCAGGGCAGGAGTCCCGCCACGCAGATCCGCACCGGCTCATCGAACAGACACCGGGGGGAAGGCAGAACCGACACCTGCACCGCCATCCCAGCCCTGCCGATGGGGAGAGGAGCTGCCCTGGACCGGGGAGAGACGCGGGGATGCTGGACGCGGGCTCCTCAGCAACCTGTGGCTTCCAGGGATTCCCACACCCCTGCCCCAAGTCCTGGAGGAACCACCGTGACCGCTTCCTTCAACCTCCCAGCGGGATGCTGGGAGACGTAGTCCAGAACACGCCTCTTCCAGTCGCAACCTGGACTTCGGTCCTGGCGTGCCGACCCATTTTGGACTGCAGGAGACTAAGGTAACAATTCCGAAGTGATAAAAAGATATTGAGATCGCATGGATCCTTCCCCGCCTGTGAGAAAGTCCGGATTCGACTGCAGAGCTGGTTTGGGAGCCTTTTCCGAGGCGCAGCAAACACAAATCACGCCTGGAGAGCCTGATGTGAGACCTTAATCCACCCGTGAAACAAAGCCTGCCCTTCACCACAGGATAACAACAAAAAAAAACCAAAAAAAAAAAAAACCAAAAAAAAAAAAACCAACCCAAAAAAAAAAATCGAAACAAAAAACCCAAACAAAACAAAACAAAACAAAACAAAACAAAACAAAAAAAAAAAAAACCAAAAAAACCAACCCAACCCAAAAAAAGACCCAGACGCACACACACACACAAAAAGAACCATTGCCTTTTTTCTTCACAAAAATCTCATCTAAAGTGTATCTGCATTTTCCTAATTAATACCCAGGAAATAAATTTCCCCCCCCAGTATTGCTACTGTTTCTAAGGAACTGTTTGAAGATTTGATGACAAACACCAACTTCTGGTTTTTATAAACAACAGTACTATATTTTTGCTATATTTTTAGTAGCCTTCAGGTCCTACCCTGCAGGTCTGAGATGTGAGTGGTCTTGTCTCCTTCTGTGGAAACACAAACTGGAATTAAGGCTGCAGAAAACAGGCTCTGGGTTCATATAACTCACCTGACAACGTGGCAGAACTGAATGGCAAATGAATGAAACAATCAATGAGCCTCAAGATGCAGAACCACAACTTATGCTGAGACCAGAGGTGATGCACAGACTGTAGACAAGGCAAAGCAACTCTAAAGTCACCCAGAGTGTAAGAGAACATGGCTACATTTAAATACTGGGGTGGAAAGAAACAAAAACTAGCAGCAAAAGCATGTGGCTTAGTATGGAAAATAGCCAGCAATGACTTTTGCACGTTGTCCTAGATGTTCTCCACCCACCACATCGTTTGAAAAAAAAAAATATTAGTACAGAAATAAGCTTTAAAACTGACCTTTTATTGCAGATGTTGGAATTTCTCACCATCAAAACACTGCAGGCACTGAACTTTGTGAAGTACAACTGGACAGGACTCTTGCCTTAAGCAGAATGCATGTGCTGGACTGATACAGCCCATGTATGGTGGCAGATGTGGGTTCTTCCTTGCCTGGTTGGGTTGTTTTGAAAAAAATCTGTACATCTGAACAAATAGTCATGGCTTCTGTTTCATAGTTCCCAAAACTTGTATTGCCTTCCTTCTGTTTCATAATTCCCAAAACCTGGATTACCTTCCTTCTGTTTCATGATTTCCAAAACCTGGATTGCCTTCCTTCAAATTTTATTTTGCTCACCATCACTCACATGCAAAAAATTAAAAATGCCACTATCAAACCTTCTACTTACAAGCCAAAAAATGTGGCCAGTTGATCAGGACCCTGAAATCAAACAGAATATCCATGATCTGTTTGATGAACATCATAGTGGATAATTTAACATTCAGTTCTTTTAATTGTGGATAATTTTGTGTTCAGTTTTTTTCCACTTGCATCATGTTTGTACTCCAGGCAAGATGCTGATGACAGTATCACATCAGAGAGAAGAAACTTGAGTCTCCCACCTCTGCTATAACATTTCCACAGCTTTTGTGAGGCAGTCTAGTAGCTGATAATAGCTGTACTTAAGGTCATAGTCCATGTCATACCAATAATTCACTGAGAAGAAAAAGGAAAAACATTTCTAAGGCTAGAATGTAATGAATTACAGATGTGTTCATTGTTTTACCCAGTTCAGCTTTTCCTTGTTCCTGACTGACCTTTGAAATGAGCAAATCTTTGACTACAGCCAAGAATAATGCAAGCAAACATTGGAGTTCTTTAATACTGTTGCAAATGCAACTGTGCCTTAACCCAAATGAACTCCTCTTCCTATTTTATGCTGGGATTCCTTGGAGCAGAAGCTGTCAAAATGTTCAGGAACAGAAAACATGCTTCTGTGTAAACCAAAAATACCAAATACACTGCAAATATCTGGGCAGGAGATATTCTTTTCCTTTCAGAGTGTAAAAGATGGCAAATTCAGCACTACTTCAAAATGGTCATCAATTAGACAGTGTTTTAATTTTGCTTGTCATCTTAATTTTGGTGTCTGTGTCCTAGAAAAAATAAGCCAAGCAGTATAATTTTGTACCAGTGGCTCTTGTGTACACTCCAGCTTCAGACATTTACTGTACCAGACCCAGAGAATATTGATTTTTCAAGTGTATATAGACTGTAGTGTAGGTAAGAGATGAAAGGCCAAATCTTTCAACACTTTAGTATTTCTGCTAAACAGAAAAACAAATCTCCAAGATTTTGCAAATGGAAACAACTCTACTTTTACTAAAAAATCTTTAATGATTGATGGAGCAGTACTTGGAAAACAAAATTTAAAAATAATGTTTACTGATAGCTTCCCTTTTTATCACAATACTGCAAGCATTCAAAAAAATAAAAAAGGGGAGGGCTGGCAATATTTGGAGTGTTACATAAATACATATGTTATGCTCTTCAAAATACTGTATTTACTCTTCCTGGACAAATAGGATTATTCCAGGTAAAGGACAGCAAAAAATTCTTCCTCACACCTTGCAAAACTTACAGGATGTAACAGCAATACCTTGCATCACCCCACCCCTAAATGAGCAATGCTTGAAATTCTGGAACACTCTTTGGGAAGGAAAAAAAAAAGATAAGAGATGGTGACAAATCCTACAAAGAAGGAGATGACAAGACTTTTGATATGCTCAGGAAAACTGTAACAAAAGCACAGGCTTATCAGCAAGGTAGGAGACTGGGTCAGAGTAGATTCCAGCTAACATTATTACAGACTATCAACCATGTTGTGTCTCCATCTATGGCCAAAACTCATACACTTTTTGTTTTCCTCCTCTTTTCCCAGATCCTTTTTTGCTGATGTGATAACAGCACACAAACCATGCAGTTTCTTTGTGAAAGGTATAAGATGACCAATTTGCAGATAGCAGGCTAGGTGGAAAATTACTTAGCATTATGTTGGATACAGAAACTGGAACATGATCACTGAAGTAGCTAACCTTTTCCAGACTTGAAAATTAATGATTTTTTTATTTCTGCTGTATCCCTAGCACTTGTCAACAGTGCTATGAATTACCTCAGGGGCAGGAGCTGATCATAAAGGGCCTTCTGATCCCAGTTAGGCTTTGCTCTGCAGTATCTTGCTGAATGCCCACTACAGTTCAAAAATATATCTGTATTTATATTGCATTTATTGTGCATTTTACCTGCTATACAGCCATGTGATTGCTGAACATGATGGAACCAGAGAGAAGGCAGGTATAACATCTCACCAGCTTTCACTGTACACTGCAAAGGTTTTGCCTGAGCATAATCTGGATATTGTTCCAGATTTGGGTTCAAAGGGTCCAGGGGGATCCAGGGCACCTAAAAGCAAAAGAGTTTGTCTATGGCACTGACCCTGGCAAAAAAACATTCCAAGGAACACAACTGATAACAAAACTTGGTAGGTTACAAAGCATGTATTTTGCCTAGCAAAACACATATAGCCACACAGTTTTCCAGACATCCAACTGGGAATAGGTCAAGGATGCAAAAATTTGCCTCCTTCATTGAAGCATTTATAATTATTGTAAAAGTGCTAAATGTCAGCCATGAAATTTCATACTTTCAAAATACCTCTAGTCCCTTAATTCATGTGCTACTCTATCATTCAGTTCTTCAATATTTTATCTATTTGCACCACTCTTTCTGGAAATTCTTCTAAAGCTGTCTGGTCCAATTTTATACCCAGCAGCTAAAAGCACTGGTCCTGCTGGGAAACCCCTCTAGAGGCCCCAGCCACACACCACAGGAGAGAGATCACACACAAAAGGCTGTTGAGTTTCTAAAGTGCCTCCAGATCTATACATTTTAATCAAATAAATATTGCTACTACTTTGAAAACATGATTTACTCATTGAGACAAATATATTTTATTGCACTGGGTGATACTGCTGTAGATCAAAACCTAGCCCTGAGTAGGGGGCCAAAAGATTGTTAATGCAGAGGCTTCTATTTCAGTCTTGATGAAATAGTTGGTTCCTTCATTGGTTATTTTTTCAGACAGCATTCTTCTGGAGAAACTGGCTACATATGCCCTCAAGCAGTGTACTCCTCACTGGGTAAAAAACTGGCTGGTTGGCCTGGCCTAAAAGGTTGTGGTGAGTGAAGTCAAATTCAGTTGGCAACCAGGCAGAAATGGTGCTCCCCAGAGCTCAGTGCTGAGGCACTGGATTATCTTTATCAAAGATTAGGATGAAGGGATCAAGTGCACCCTCAGGAATTTGCAGAAAACAGGTTGGACAAGAACACTGATCTGCTCAAGGGTAGGAAGGCTTCACAGAGTAATCTAGACTGGATCAATGGGCCAAGGGCAACTGTATGAGGTTCTGCACCTGGGTACAACAACCCCAGAAATGGTAGAGACTTGGGGAAGAGTGGCTGGAAAGCTGCCCAGCAGAAAAGGACCTGGGGAGGTTGATCAACTGCTGGCTGAATATCAGCAGTGTGCCCAGGTGGCCAAGGCAGCCACAGGATCTTGGCTTGTATCAGGAACAGCATGGCCAGCAGGACTAGGGAAGTGATTGTCCCCCTGTACTTGCCATTGGTGTACTGTGTACTGAGTTTTGGACATTGAGGTTCTGGAACCAGTCCAAAGAAGGGCAATGAAGCTGGTGAAGGGTCTGGAGCACAAGTCTTATGAGGAGCATCTGAGGGAACTGGGAATGTTTGGCCTGAAGAAAAGGAGGTTGGGGGGAGACCTTATCACTCTCTAGAACTGCCTGAAAAAAGGTTGTAGTGAGGTGGGTGTCTTCTCTCAAGTAACAAGTGATAAGACAAGAGGGAACAGCCTCAAGTTGTGCCAGTGTAGGTTTAGATTGGATATAAGAAGAAATTTCTACTCTAATAGGGTTATCAGACAATGGAGCAGTCTGCCCAGGGAGGTGGCTGAACCACCATCCCTGGAGGTCTCTAAAAGATGTGTAGAGGTGTTGCTGACTCAGCACTGGACTTGGCAGAGTTGGGTGAATGGTTGGACTTGATGAGCTCAGAAGTCATTTTCAACCAGAACAATTCTGTGATTCACTTAAAACTCCTCTAGTGGATCTTTTGAAGTTTGGTGCCTATTTATTATATCAACAGTTTCAGATGTGCAGCAAAAACCTTTTCTGGAAGCTGGGTATCCTTTGTGAGTAGTAAAACAAGTGAAACATCTGGGCACTTTCTTTCCAATAATGAAGGATTTCCAAATATCAACCAATGCTCAGTCTCAGCAGTGCCAAAACTACTTTTACTGTACCAATAGTATTCTTTATATACTTTTTACCTTCTCTGCACTCTTCTCATCCACAATTTCAAATGAGCCATCTTCTGATACCTGGTAGGTTGCTGGGTGATAGAGCTCTGGAACCACAGAAAAAATCAAATGGCACAACTCAGAGTAGTACTGACAGAAACTAGTGGCAGAGAATGTCATGCTTTCACCAATTAAAAGAAAAATTAAGACCATTTTCAACTTCATTCCTTACTGTCCTTCCTTTTGTCCACTTCAATTTTTATCCATTTTCTTCGTTTTTTTTAAATCCAGCCTAAATACTGAACTGCCTTCCTTTTTGGAACTCCAAACTTCTTTCTTCACAGGAATTATTCTCCTCAAAACCCACTTTACTTCTGGTCCTATTTTGGTTCAGCAATTGCCTTGGTTTTGTTTTGGAAATCATTAATGCATCCCTAACTTAGACATTATTCTGTATTCTGCCCTTTTCTTCTTAGGTCATTCTTGCAAAATAGCACTCAAGGGAGTTAATAGTAACCTGTGGCCAACCTTTTGCTTCTAATTTTATCCAATGAAGCTCATCAACTGCTTCAGATACTGCAGATTTCTTTTCTTTTTTTTTTTTCTTTCACTGTTTCAGCACACATGGTTTTCTAAGCCCTTCCTCGAGACAGTTTCTCTCCACCAACCATGTTCAAAAAGATGGAGTCATCTTGTCACTACACACCACAAAATGGAATCATTATCTCTCTACTATGCTTTAAGAGCAACTTGTTTTACAAAGCAGGACTCATAGATATGACATTTCATACACTCACATACATAGGACACCACCTCTTCCTTGAGGAAATGCTGAGACAGATGGGTGTTGTTCAGCCTGCAGAAGGCTCTGGGGAAACCTTCCTGCAGCTTTTGAATATATAAAGGGGGCTTGTAAGAAAGACAGGAAAAGATTTTTTACCAAGGCCTGTAGTGACAGGACAAGGGGTGATGGTTTCAAACTAAAAGAGGGTAGATTTGTATTGGATATAAGAAAATTTTTACAATGAGGGTGACAGCAGAAGAGGTTGCCCAGAGTGTGGAAGCCCCATCATTGGAAATGTTCAAAGCCAGGATGAATGAAGCTTTAAGCATCCTGGTGTAGTGAACAGCAAAGGGCAATCAATGGACTAGAGGATTTTAAAGGTACCTTCCAACTAAAGCCATTCTTTCAGTCTATTATATCAAGGTTGTAAACAAAATAAAATGAGGATGCATAAAATATTGTAGCAGCTCAGGTATCTAAGCAGATGGTTTGAAAGTTGAGGAGGGGGAAAATAAAAGTCTTATTTTAGGAGGCATAAAGCTAAGCTGTCTTTTAGATGATGCTGCAACATAACAAAGTATTACTGTGCACACAGGAGAGCAATATAAAGGAAAAAAAAGTAATGTAATGCAATGTAATGCAAAAGTAATGTAATGTAAAGTAATGCAAAGTAATGCTGCCAGGAGAATCTCTTTTTTTTTTTTTCTCCAGTTTCCAGAGATTCAGTTAGTACTTCACTATTTCATTACATTACAACTTTTCAGTTTCTTTGCTTTTTACCTAGAGAAAAGAATGAGCAGGCAGGATTCAAACCTGCTAAACATCAAAGACAACAAGCTACAAAACTGACAAGATGCTTAAATAATTTAAATACTCTAAAGTTGAAGAGATTGTCATGAGTACCAATGAATCTGTTACTTTACAGGACTGGAAAACCAGACCTCTGGATAATGTTTGTATTACAAACTACCTGCCTCACAAAATAGAAGGTATTTCTGTTTCTGGGAAAGCACAACAGTGCCTGAACATCAGAATCTTATCTCTACTTTCTTTTTCAGATCTTCATATCTCATCTCTCCTCCTTCCAGGCTCCAGACATACTGCACAGTAACTTATGTACCATATGGGATGAAGGGACGGTCACTTGGTGGATGCAGCAGGAAATGTTTCTCTCCAGAGATGACACAGTACAAGTTCTCATAATGATCTTTATGTACTAGGATTAAGAAAAAAAAAAAAAACAGATGTGGAGAAAGAGAGAAAATCAGTGTTAATTCCTTTGCTGTATCAGAAAATACAGTAAACTCGAAGTGTTAGCTTGTTCTCTTAGTTGCAGGCTCAGTCCTCTTTGGCCAGAGAAGGTGGGAATACAATGTTGCAGTAAAATCATTAAATGAAGCAAACTGTCAGTGCCTTGCCTGACACAATGCCAGGTAGAGACACAGCAGCAAGAGGCTGCAGAAATGCAGGAGAAAGAATGCAAAAAAATATCAAAGCAGAACTGCTTTGCCAGAGAAAACAAGCAGTCTGAGACACTAACCCAAACCAGAAAAAAAAAAACAGATGTGGAGAAAGAGAGAAAATCAGTGTTATTTCCTTTGCTGTATCAGAAAATACAGTAAACTCGAAGTGTTAGCTTGTTCTCTTAGTTGCAGGCTCAGTCCTCTTTGGCCAGAGAAGGTGGGAATACAATGTTGCAGTAAAATCATTAAATGAAGCAAACTGTCAGTGCCTTGCCTGACACAATGCCAGGTAGATGTGTTTAGAGACACAGCAGCAAGAGGCTGCAGAAATGCAGGAGAAAGAATGCAAAAAAATATCAAAGCAGAACTGCTTTGCCAGAGAAAACAAGCAGTCTGAGACACTAACCAACCCAAACCAGAAAAAAAAACAGATGTGGAGAAAGAGAGAAAATCAGTGCTATTTCCTTTGCTGTAGCAGAAAATGCAGTAAACTGGAAGTGTTAGCTTGTTCTCTTAGTTTCAGGCTCATTCCTCCTCTTTTGGCCAGAGAAGGTGGGAATACAGTGTTGTAGCAAATTCATTAAATGAAGCCTTGCCTGACACAATGCCAGGTCGATGGATTCAGAAACACAGCAGCAAGAGGCTGCAGAAATGCAGGAGAAAGAATGCAAAAAAAATATTAAAGCAGAACTGCTTTGCCAGAGAAAACAAGCAGTCTGAGACACTAACCCAAACCCAGCCCACTTAAACCTCTGTGCTAAGCACACAGAAGTCTTGCAGTGCCATATAATACATACAAGATGTCACAGCAGTTGATTCCCCAAGCCAGAAATTTACAGCATCAGGTTTCCTCCCTGGATGGTTAAAGAACAGAGAAAACTTGTCAACAAAAAGAATGTGAATTGTCATGTTTAAAAGCATTTCACAGAATTTTCTGCCAAATTCTCTCCATTCACTTCCTTATAACTCTGACAGGTTTTATGGCAAATAGCACTCTGTGAGGAACAGCAACTTCCTTCTACGTTGGAAGCCACTGTAGTGCCCATCAGGCTCCATGACTGAGTCTTTTCCACCCCCAAAAATGATGGTTACAGCCCTCTACTTCCACATCCTGAACTGCTAAGGCTTGGCTCACAGAGAAACTGCAACACATCTCTGTAACAGTTGCTAAAAGGTGGGAGCACACTAAATTGCTTTCACTGACATTTTAGGGAAACTCATGCTGTAAAACAGAAATCAACTGAAACAGATCAGCATTTAACTAGAAAGAAATATCTGTAATTTTACCAAAGGAGGTTTCACTTGTTATGAAGTGAAGCTTTATGTCAGCTTTGGTAGGAACAGAGTGAATCCAAGTCAAAACATGACTCTAAAACACAGAAAAGCCACTATATGGAAACAAGTGATATGTGGCACTATCACCACATTGTTTCAATACACAACTGAGATACTGATTCTGGAGCAGCCCAAACCCAAAACTTGGATTAGTCTACTATGTAGAATATTTTACCAGTTCTACTTTGTAAGAGGATGAAACCAAACTGAGTTGTGGCATCCAGAAAAAGAGCAAACATTACCATGGACCCACTATGACAGTTTTAAAGCTCCACATGAACTATTCACTGAATATAGAAGAAACAGAAAGTTTACCAAGTGCTTCACTCATCCATGGTATGTCAGGCTGCACATCACAGACAAGTTCAGGGAACTCCTCAGTGAGGTTTGAACACTGCTTCTGCACATAGAAGACGTTGGGAGAGGTCACTTTTTTCTCCACAATGTCCAAAAAGTCCACAAAAGGCATCTGGCGTTCCTCTGGCATGACAAAACGGTCCTGAAACACTGCATCTGCATAACCATTTGGTGTTACTGCCACACTCACTACCTTGGCACCCACTACCTCCCTGCAAAACAAACCAAATGTTTATAGCCAGGCCTGCACTTGGCCCATGTACTGGGCATGGTTCCTTTAAAACAGAATGCATTTCATGGGAAGCAAAAAAAAACAAAGCCTGGCTTTCTATAGATGTCTCCAGATTAGATTTTCTACAATCTGATTAAAATTTGGGCATTTTGCTCCAATTGCTCCTTGGGGTCAAGGCAACCATGTTACCTTTCTTCTCCCTAAATTCTCCTGCATCTACCAGGCAAGTTCACAAAGGACCCCTCTGTGCAGGCAGAGGGCCCTCTTCAGTCACTCCTTGGCATGAATTCTGGTGGAGCTTGGTAATTCTCAGGACCACTCAACATAACCAAATCTGGGTGGTCAAAAGCAACAGACAAGGGAGTAAGGGCAGACAGACAGACTGATACACACATTGTGAGACCAACAGAACCTATTTCAACAAGAAATTTAATTTTAAACCCGTAGATTTTAGGTCTAACCTGAAATCTTCTCTCGTAACTTCAAAAAGGAAAAAAAATGGTGTGTAAAACTTTTGCAAAACACTCGGTCACAAACAGGTCAGTCTATTCTTACACTCCTACAACCCCACAACAACTGGGAGGCTACAGGGTGGAGCAGTGGCCAGAGCACAGCTCTGCTGGCTGCACACAGGCACAACACCCACCCTTCCACCTGCAGAGGAGCTGGTCAGGCCAGTCTGTTTGCAGGAAAAAAAATTTACACCCATTTGGCAAGCCCGAACACCTTTGAACAAAAGGGGGGAGGAATCCGAGCTGATTTTAAGGATAAAAACAAAGATTATCCAAGGGCTTTTTACTGAGGTCAACTGAAACTGACCACCAGAAGTGCTGCAAAGCTGGTTCATACCTCAGGTACGCCAAGGTCCATTTCTTCAGAGCTGGCCAGTGGCTGATGGCATTCTGAATTATGCAAGGCTTATTTGGACTCACCCATTCCCGATAAAACTCCAGTGGGGATGGAGGGCTGTCGAGGTAGGGTATGGACTCTGTCCACCCCAGCTCTGTCCAAGCAAACGAGAAACAGTTTTACTCAGCATCCTGAGAGAAGCTCCCCCTGTTAACACACCAGCTGGCTTCACACCACAGGTGCTCAGTTGAAGTCCCCCAGGTCCAGAAATTATTTTGTTAAAACCCAGAGGCTCTCAAGGAGGCTTCTGGTGCCAGACAGACACCTTGGGACTGCTACTCTCAGCCACAGCTCATCCCACAGATGGCCCCACTGTGGGCCCAGAAGGCAGTGGGCACAAAGGACAAACATTACAGGAGGTGCAGTTCTTCTGTATATACCACGGGAAGATTCTGGAAGCTGGAACAGTGTTTTGCTTTGCTATTTTATGAAATACAATAGAGCAAGGGAAGGGCAACGAGGCTGGTGAAGGGATCCAGCACAAGTCCTGTGAGGAAGGGCTGAGAGAGCTGGGGGTGTTGAGGCTGGAGAAGAGGAGGCTCAGGGGAGACCTCATCACTCTCTCCAACTCCCTGAAAGGAGGTTGGAGCCAGGGGGGGTTGGGCTCTTTTCCCAGGCAACTCTCAGCAAGACAAGAGGGCACAAGAGGTCTCAAGTTGTGCCAGGGGAGGTTTAGGTTGGACATTAGAAAGAATTTCTTTAGGGAGAGGGTGATCAGACATTGGAATGGGCTGCCCAGGGAAGTAGTGGATTCTCCATCCCTGGAGGCTTTAAAGAAGGGAATGGATGTGGCACTCAGTGCCATGGGCTGGGAACCACAGCAGGAGTGGATCAAGGGTTGGACTTGATTTCACAGGTCCTTTCCAACCCAGCCGATTCTGATTCTGCGAAAAACATCACCTAGAAGGGCCATTTTCTCCAGTTTTTTCTTCCTGCAGCAACCTTGCAGCTCCTTCACCTCAGAATCCTTTGCCTGAACACAGACCGTGACCTTGGGCGCTCCAGCAGCGGCCGAGCCGGGAGGCCCCAACACGCGGCTCTCCATACCCAGAGATCGCCGGGCAGGCGGCGTATCCCAACCCCGTCCCCAGCGCCCGCCGCCCGCCTTCCCGTCACAAGCGGGAATGTTCCGCAGCCTCCCACCCCCTTCCCCTCCCCTCCCGCTCCGTCCTCCATTCCCATGCTCACCGCGGGCCTCCCGGGGGAAGGCGTTCAGGCAGCCCCTGACAGCCCGCAGCGCCGCGCCCTCCGCCATGGCCGAGCCGCCGCTCCGCACGGCGCAGTCCGGGCCCAAAGCGGTGAAGGGAGCGGAACGGAGCTGCCCCCAGACCGACCCCGGAGCACCCTCAGACCGGCTCCGGAGCACCCCCAGACCCGTCCCGGAGCGAGGGGCACCGGTCACCCCCGCCGTCCTCTCCCGGCCCAGCCTCCCCTCCCCTTAGGCCCTCAGGAAACCGGGATCGCGGGCGGGGTTGGGGCGATGGGGGGGGGGGGGGATGGCGCAGGTCAAGCGCATCTGAGTTAACAAATGCTCACATTTTTATTTGAAACAGTTGAAGACACGGAGTACAAATGGATACAGAGTTAAAAACCGCTCGCCGAGGGAGCCTCACAGTGCAAAAAAAAAAAAAAAAAAAAAAAAAAGACATTTTTTAAAAAGATTATTTGACCTCAAGCCAGAAAGTATAAAACCAAGCATTTATAAATAAAGCGGGGAAAGGATCTTTTTGTTGTCGCTGTTTTGGGTTGGTTTTGTTTGTTTTTAAGGGGTGCAGGACACAGGGGCAGTGTCGGGGAGCCCAGAAGTGCGGAGCGGACACGGCTCCTCATGGCTTTTATTCCTATGGCCCCACGCAGCCCCCTCCTCCCTTTCTCCACGCCCTACAGCAGGATGCTGGCAGGGATAAAGCCCCAGCCGCCCCCCCTTGCTGTCTGAAACCTGGGAGGTGCTGGTCCGATCCAGAGAAGGAAGCACCGGCTCCCTCAGGGGCTGCTTAAGACCTGTGATTTTTAATGAGGTTTTTGTCATTTTTCATCCTGGATGCCGCACATCCAGCGGGGTTGGGGTGAGAGGAGACACCGTATACATGCATTAATTTACTGATGGTGCTTAAATACCTGTTTCTCGTTTTTTCTTATATATAGTTTTATACATATTATTCCTTCAAAAAAAAAAAAAAAAAAATTGTATGGTTCTATTACCCAAATGAAACGTCCCGATTCCTCTGAGTCACCATTGAGCCTGCGAAACAGGGGCTGGGGAGGGGACTGCTGTAAGCCCTGCCCCAACCATCACCTTGGAGGTTGTAGGAAAGGAGAGGACAACCTGAGAGAGGAGGTAGGATAAACACAGCTCCTGGGGGATGCTGAGGGATGGTGTTACCCTGCCCTCTCAGGTTGTAGCTCTTCCTACAGTTCAGAGGGCTCAAGAATGACCCAAGGGGTCCCAGAGGCAAAGTTATACTATTTACAAGATGAAGAGAAAAAAAAAAAAAAAAAAATCCCAACAACTATTCTTATTTTCAACAGGAATGTTGGGTTGGAGGGGACAAAACGCATGTTGAGGGGATAGGTAAATTATTTTTTCAGGCTTTATGTTAAACAAATAACTGGTCATAACACAGGTATCTGGTTGTGCCTATGCTAACACCCACACAAACCAGTAAGAGGAATGGACTCAAGTCTTATTACCTCCCTCACAAGCCTCTTCACTACCCAGGCAGTTACTACTCAGTATTTCTCTACCTGGCTCAATGGTCAGCCTGTGGTGGAATGTATTTACAAGGTGCAACAAAATGCAACACATTTATGCTCTCTTTGTTATGTAAACTAGAATTTTTAGGAATATCTCCTATTGCCAGCAACAGGAAGTTAGCAGGGAAAAATCAGATCAGTCTCAAATCAGAAAATGCAACATTATCTCCTCACCTCTCTCAGCAACAAACTTGTGGCACCAGCATCTCTTTTACTGGACTTCTACTACTCAGTTCAAAACCTCCAAGCTTTGGGCAAACAGCAAAGGACTTTGCCATTTAAGGAAAAAAACAGCTGCTTAGGAGAAAGCAAGCAAAGAAACAAGAGGCCCAATAACACATATTTAAAGACAAAACTCTTCCTATTTATTCTTCAATTACAGATCAACATCTCACTCCTAAATCTACTTTCCTGAAGCTTTTCCATACTCTGTCTTTCACATATATTGGCCAAATGCTATTCTCCAGGCCAAGACTAGATTTATCACTACTCTGTTTTCCTGTGTCTCCTGCATACACTATTCTAATTTATTTTAAACTACACAACCACTGTCCAGCTTATCTACTTGCCCAACACTTCTCTTATCATCCTTCTGATCTGATTTTACCTCTGGTTTCCTGCATGCAGCTGCCCCCCAGGCACAACCCATTACAGAGAGCAAAAACACACTCTGGATCAGCTTTAAAAAAAAAAACAAAAACCAACCAGATTTGCTTCATGCAACCGATTTCCAAGAAGCTTTGTTTCATACTCCAATGTCATCTTCACTGGTTGTTACTCTTTACCTTCATGGGAATTTCATTCTCACCACCATCTCCAACCTTTTTTGCCACTATCCCGAAGTTTAAATAGTAAAATGGAATAAAATTGCACAGGGAAGCAATATAAAGGGCCCTCAAACAGCTCTCACCAGAACCAAGAGATAGGGACTGCTATTTTACCTGAGTGTCTTGTAGCCCCAGCACAGCAAGAATTTTCCTGCATACTAGGACACGTGTTCACAGTCTGAAAGTAGAGGAATTCACCACCACAAAAGCAAGCTTGACCCACACTGTCTCTATCACATACCCAACATGACTGCAAACATCCACTGGACTCGGCATCTCCAGCACACCTTTTCACTCAAGGAAACTGCCAGAAATTTCCTCTCTGGTTTTCAACTTGCCTTCCTTTGCAAAACCTGCCTGTGCAAGAGATGCTGCCCATGGGACTGAGCATGGGACAGCTGATTGAGCACAGTGCAATGCTGATACAGGACTAGAAAGTAACACTTTTAATTCTTCAGTACAAGCCCCTAGAAGGAAAGGCTAGCAAGGAAACCTGAAACCTGATTAGGTAGATTTAAATTACAGGTAGAATTAGCCAGAAAGCTTTCTAAGAACTCCTCACACTTGCCAGTGTTGTTCAGTCTGCAAACCTCCTAGAGGGAGAGTGAGATCTGCAGATCATTCAACCCTGGAGTTACTCAGAAAAAACAGGTTATTCTACACGAGTGTGGCCAACCCACTAGAACAAGGTTGCACTGCAGACCTCCAGTCACAGAAAGACAAGAAGGCAACAGATCCCACTTCCAAGTGCCACAGGAGTTCAAAGCCATGACAGACAGGACAGTAAAATGTAAGAAAATTGCTTCAGGCCTCTGGAATCAAGCAATGCAGTCTGGTTGCCTCTGAGTGGCTTCCACAGATGCTACCAGGCTCTCCCTCACCAAAGGCTTGTTGCTTGCATTAGTTTTATAAACTGGGATTACACTGTTCTGCCTTAAAATAAATACAAGGCAGACCAGAGATGGAGGAAGAAATAGAGCATTTTGCTTATCTGTCCCCGTTGTGGAAAGGAGTGGGAGTTAGGGGGAAGATAATGCAGAATTTAATCAGTTTGAAAATATTTTTTCTTAGCTTATCATTGAAAGAAAAATAAACCACTGGACAGTGTGAAGCCACAAGAAACACTAATTATCATGGCCTTACAGAAGCTTCACAGGGTGAGAATAGCATTGCACACACAAATGCAGGAAAGGAAGTTTTTCTTTTTCTCAGACAAGAAATTAATAAAAAGCAAAGATGCTAGGGGCAGGGTAAGTGGTGGTAATCACATCCTGAAGTTATCTTGTTGAAAGTTCTTTGGAAACCATTTTCTGTGGGTAGTTGAAATAGCTTTACAAAAGTTAAGAGATCCAAATGGGATGTAAATATTCTCTTTTCCTGGAAAAACAAGAAGAAAACATTTTTCTGTCACAGTAAAATGAACAAAAGACAAGGATGAGCCGTTGCACTGAACATCTCTCAAATCCAGGGTTACACTGTAAGAGCTGGAAACCAGCATTTCTATGTCATTTCTCAACAAATAAATCACCACCTCAGATTTCCCAGTCATGAGAGCATCAAAGTCAATATCCAATTCCTAAATATGAAAGGTGGCTGAAAAAAAACTTTCATATTTGCGTCTAAATCCCATTTAAAAAACATCTGCAGAAAACCCAGTCTGAAATATCAATATAACATCCAATTACCACTACTGAATTCATTAAGTAATAGCTAAAGTATGGTCCAAGGTTTGCAGAGCCTTCCTCTGGAGGTAAATACAGCTAAAATACAGTGTGGGGACTCTCTTGAAACTAGAGAAAAACAGACAGGGTTGTCATGACAACAATAGGATGACTCCAGGTAACAAAACTAAGGCAGGAAAAGAAAGAACAGCAAGACAAAATTTAAGCAGAAAACAGTTCATTAATTGCACAGACACTCCAGCCTGTCTCCCTGTTGGAGGTTTATAATACAGAGATTGTTTCTCGCTGGGATATGGCAAAGGGATTGACAGTTTTTGTTAAAAGACAAAGGTAACAGCCACAAACGTGACGTAGACCAACAGTCAGAAAAATAAATTAATAAATAAACCCATAAAAAGTCTGCTTCTTGATTCTCATGAAGCCTTAGAGAAGAAGGGATTGGCTTCACTTGGACTCCTTTGTATTTAGTCAGCAGTTCAGAATTTCTTGGATAAACTGGATTTTCTTTGTTTCTTTATGTGCCAAACATCCTGACCTCCTGGCTATGAAGAAATTTCATGGCATCTTCTCCAAACTCCTCTTTCAAGACTTTGTCTAGAGACAGGAAGTTGAAGACCATGGGGGGGAAAAAATTACTAAAAGTGTGGCCAGCACATTGCTAAGAATTAGAGCAAGTCAGTTGTAGGGGCCTGAGGAAATCAGCTTATAAAGGTTGCTCCACCAGCCCTAGCCCAGTGCAATGATAGTTTCCATCTGAAGCTCTCTCTGTGGTCCTCTTCTTGGGATTAATTCTGTGTATTAACAAACACCTGAAAGCCACCCCTCTTAGAGTTTTTTGTCCATGCGTCGTTCCACAGCTTGTAGTAATAGCTCTGAGTACTGTTCCAGCAAAGCCAGAGTCTGCTCATGTCCCAAACTCTTGGGACTTGGTAGGTTGGCACCACATCCCTCAGTCAGTGGGCTAGTGCTATCTTGGGGCTTTGCCAGTACCTCTTTAACCTTTGGAAGCTCTTCCTCATCCTTCAGAGAGTCCAATTCTTTCTTCATTGAGGAGAATGTTTCTGTCAAGAGGCCTGCTATTTTGTCTTTGTCAGTAGAAGACTCTGTATCATTTAACACCTGAAAAGAGAGAGGGAAAAGAAAGAAGAATGCATTGGGGTTTAGACAGAGCACACACTAAGTTTCAGACCTTTAGGGAAGTGAAGCCATGAAGATTTGCAGACCACTCAAGCATCCTTTTCTTCAACATTTGAGACTGCCAACATAGTCATATAGCAGGGCATGCCTGCAGTACTGATAGTCACACAAAATCCAGAGGCTTTTCTCCAGAAGGATAGAAATGGGAAGCACATTTTCAAGTAGTGTTCCCCTTATCCTGGGCCTAAGGAGATGCTGTTTCCCAGCTGCAGCACAGGGCTCCAGCCTCCTTCTCTTCCTGTCTGCCAGATGCAGCTGATCACAGGAACAGAGCAGGGTCAGAAAGCTAATGAGCTGCAGAGGACCCTGTGTGGAAGTTTCACACTCATTACACAAGACTTGACAGATCAGTGCTAAGCAAAGAAATTAAGAGCTGCTGTATTGCTCTGCAAGTAACTCTGGTCTGGCAGTGAGAGAAACAGAAAAGTGCTGCATGTTTCCTGTCACAGCTGGATTCCTATGGTAACTCACATTTGCTAATCCTTTTCCCAGGCATTCAAAACAGAACAGATGGAGATTATAAAACTTAAAGCTCCTGGAATATTTTGTATCTCTGAAGCAATGTATAAATACACACTAATTCCCTAATATCGCTTAGAAAAATGGCATACTGTTATCTTTCATTTACAGATAGGCTAAACTGACTGAAAAGCTGAGAATTAATTGAAAAGTTAATCAGAATACCACAGCAAGCCACTGGAAAATCCAACAGTTGGAAACCAGGACTTCCTCACTTTTGAGTTAAAGCTTAAGCTGCTGTCAAGTGAACAACCAGCTAACTCGTGACACTGAACACCCAAGTGAAGAGAACACCCTGAGCCAGAAATATATTCAGAATTATACACTTTGAGGAAGAAATATATTGATACATGCAGTGCCCAGGGGCTGTACAGCCAACCTGCTGTCACAGAGCCCAGCTCTGAGAGGTCACTCACCAGGCGGTAAAGGTGAAGGGCTTTGCGCATGCTGTCCTGCAGCTCAGACACCACGTGCTCACACTGCTCTATGCTGATGCACGAGTCTGAAGGGGAAGAAAGAATAAAAAAAAAAAAACCAAACTAAAGCACAGACACACTCCAATATCTGCAGTCTCACAGTTGGGTAAGAAAACTGGTTTTTTAGTATATACTTGAAAGACCACGTGCGCTTCTTATTCAATTTTTACGGCTGGTTTGAGGCAATTAAACAGCCAAGTTCTACAAGAGCTTTCCTTCATACTACCTAGAGGTGCTGCTGGTTCAAACATTATTATTTTCCAGTCTTTGACCTCTCCAAAGTCAGCAATGTTTTTTCCCAGGTTGCATATTTTTGTTACAGTCAAGGACAGGCACAGATTGCCCAGTCCGTTGTCACTTAAAGTCAAGTTGGAAAGAAGGTTTCCCGTGGCAAAAAGGACTGATCTGAGGAGCTTCTAATTTAACCTCCACCTGGTTAGAAATCTACATGCTCCCCCTCAGCCTTATACTGAATTATTAGTGTTCTCTAGTGGGTACTGAGGTCCAGAGGAGTGTTGACAAAATACTCAGTCACAAAAGCATCACTTTTCTGAGCAACCCAGGATACACCACAACTGAAAGTGAAAAATAAAAGCAAGCAACTGAAAGACACCTTTTTCTGCCTATGCCCACCAAAGAATCAGAGATGAAGGCCTGCAGTGTTTTAATAAAATAAACACTTTCATGAGTTAAGACATAAACCATGAACAGAGACATAAGACACACACACAAACTGCAGTTATCTTCCATTTGCAAAGGTCTGGAAAAGGCCATTCAACTTCCTTTAGCTACCTAAAAGTAAAACTTGATCACATTATCACTATTATTTCTGCAATATTAAGAACATCACCTCTGAATAGGCTGGAAGGGACCTTAGTTAATTTTATGGATACATATAAATGATGTATAAACAAATACAGCTAGAAAAACATCTATTTACACATAAACAAACACATCTGGAGGAGCAAAGGGATAGAAACAAATCCTTCCATCTGCATTTTTGATTCCCAGACCACCCAACTGTGTAGAGTCTGACTTCAGTGCAGATTCTTGCCTCTTTTTTTTTTATTATTTTTTTTTTTCCCTATTAGTTTTTGCTTCTATTTTTTTTCCCCTCTGTCCTTTGATCATGCTTTTTGTGCTGGTCTCCAGTCTGAAAAAAGGTCACAAGCATAACATAAATGCTTGACTAACAGGCATTTTATGTCTCTTGGGTGTGCAGAGCCAAGCTCTTTCAGAAACCAGCAGAGAATATTAAATATAGACTATTAAACATAGCAGCAGTATGAAGCATATCTACAGCATTTTAACTGTAGATGTCAAAATGCTTCAACAAAAACAATTATGTCTCTATCTGCAGATGTTATACAGGCAGGAAAATGGAAGAACAGAAAAATTAGTGGAAACCCAGAGTCACAGAGCAGGTCAGAAGCAGAACAGGTCCCTGTCAACCCTACAGTTCTAATCTACATGGCTATGCTATGATCCATAGAAGGCACAGTAAATTGTTCACAGCAACAGCCAACTTCAATCTAAACAGCTTCTCTGGCATCTGTGACTAAAAAAATTGGGAAATATGGTCTGCAAGAAGCTGAAGACTGACAGCTGTCTGCTGAGGCAAAAAAAATATTGTTGGGAATCCACTGTGCTAAATCATCCTAACTAAATAAACAATGCAGCTAAATATTCTGTCAGGGTATTCTATGTATTGGGAGCTGCTTTAAAAATATAATAATCACTGCTGGGGAAAAAAAAATTGCACTGTGATTATTCTGCAAATAAAGATTCCTAGCAACCTACCAAAACCAGTGCTGTGTACATTAATTTTCAAGTCTAAAAGACAAACCTCAGCTTAAAAATTACAGACAACTGGACTGTTACTTCTCTGCTGTAGAATGTAATTAATTCCATGGCTCCAGGGTGCATCTGCTTTTGGAGGAAACCTCACCCTTGCAGGGGTAGGGTCTGAAAGTTTTAGATGCACTCAATGTCTTACACAGCAGCCACCCTATGATAAAAGAACAGCAGGTCCCTCAGACAAAACATCACATTTCTTATTTTACACAAGAGTGCTTCAGTCTTAGGGCATTTGATCCTTCTAGAAATAATAGTGCATCAAAGCCTGATTACCCCTCTGCAATGCTTTGGTGTGGAAATATTGCACTTCAACACTGCACGGAGCAGCCTGGCACCACAGAAAGAAAAGCAATTGATCAGAAGATTACAGAGATGTCCCTTCTCAAATATGAATAGGAACAACATAGCAAAAGGGATTAAAAAGTATGCACTGTACAGTCCCTTGGAAGCACAAGGTATCAGTGCAGCTTCGACTCATGACTCTGCTGGGGATTTCAGGAAGGTACATTCCTTTTCAGGTTGTGACACAAAGGAAAAAAACCCTTTTCAAAAGAAAAACTGGTGGTTTTCCTGACTCGGAGGGCAGGATTTTTGCTTCAGTTTGAAATTCCCTGCTAGTTTTCATTTGACTGAAGGACCTAAAACTAGGGCCTGTAACACATTCAAAAGCTGATTCCAGCAGGTAAAACAGGTTCCCACCTTGTAGCTTTTCCTCCAGACTAGAAATAATTAACAGATTCATTCATGCTCTTTATGCTTAAATGCAAAGGCTGGGCCAGCATGTGTGCTGCATACCAGTTTGCAGAGGTGTCCTCAAAGCAGGGTGATGGCACCACAGGGATTTTTTTGCTGCTACAGGTGTCTACAGCAAGGAACTCGTGCTGTTCAAAGCCCTATCTCACGTGGGAAAACTGTATTCAAACCCTTCTGGAATCTGCACACTTGCACATTAACACAGTAAAGCCTGAGCTGCCTGGCAGAACCTCACTGTCACTGGTACCTGTGTTTGTTAGGTTCAGCCTGTGCCTTCATCTGCTGGTCAGACAAGCTTGGAGATGGATGTGGGGGATGTTTACACACACTCACATGGGGATTCCCAGCACATCAGCTCTAAGCATTGACTAGAAAAATATTAAAATATTTCATTTACACCCGCACGTAATCACGTGACTAAAAACGTGAGAGTGCTGAGGTCTACGGAACACTTAGCTAAAAAGGACCCTAAGACACAAGACCCAGAGGAAATGGAAACTAAAGACTGAGAAGATGTTAGGTTGAAGAAGTGTCTCACCATTGAGAGGATGGCTTATGGAACGAGACAGGTGCAGACAGGACGAGACAGGCCAGAAGCTGGACGTAAAGAAATGTGATGGGATCGTGAGGCGGTTCACAAAGACAGAAGACAGAAGGGGGAAGATAAGAGGTGGGTATCCATGCACACCTGAGACCTGTGCTGAGGCAGTGAGAGCTGTGGGAGACCTCGGCCTGATGGGGTCTAGAGGGCAAAGTCCAGGTTGATTCTCCAGCACGCAGGCGATGCCGGTGATCTTCTCCCTGCACCTCAGCGTGCCTTCAGGAGACCTGAGGTGCCAGCCCTCTGACAAATCCCTCAGTTTTGGGTTAGTGACCCCTGGCTCATCCTGGGAAACTGTCCTTGAGACTGGACTCTCCACTGGGCTCTCCTTAGCAAGTCCTGCTGGGATCTCTCTACCAGGAACCAAAGAGACAGCATTTTGAGTCTCCTTTTTGGTGGCTCGGACCTCAGGAAAAGAGGGTTTCTTTTTACAGGGCCCAGCAGGAGACTGTGGAGACTGTGGCTCAAGCAGGGTTTTTGATTTGGTAGTGGGTGAGAAGGAGGCCAGTGTGGGTCTATCAGGCAATGGCTTGGGAATGTCAAGAATCAGATGTGCTCGGTTGGATGATGCCAACTTGCTGTGGAAGGACTTGGGAGATGAGCAGTTTACAACTGGCTGAAGTGCTGGCTTCACTGGAGCATTTTCTTTCACTGGTAGCTTCATCTTCTCAGCATCTGTTGTGGAACTAGACTGTGTCTTCTCTGCCACTGGAGGACTAGTTCTCCCATCAGTCAACATTTCAGTGGAGTAACCCAGGTACAGATTTTCCCCTACAGATACACTCCTTGACATCTTAGCCCGGAAGCTGGTTGTGGGATTCATGTAGGACTTTGGTTTTGCAGCCCTGACATCTTTGGCCAGCAGAGCACCAGATCCATCCATCTTCAACATACTGGCTGATAACACCCTGCAATTGTTAGGTCTGGGATCCTTCTCAACCACCAAAAGAGTATGAGGACGCTGCTTGGCAGAGGATATCACTCCAGGACCCTTATCTGTGAAAATTAAACAGACAAACATGCCAAAAATAGACAAGAGCCTGCAATGAATTCCAAAACTGGAAAGTGACAGGGCTGCTCCAGCCCACGTGCCTCAGCTCAACTTCTGAGAGAGCTGCACAGAACCACAGCTTCAGGGTAACATCACCTCAACAGCTTTCTCTTTCACCCATCCCTTATCCAGATCAGACATTGCTGCTGACCTGATGAGAGAGACTTGTTCTTAAAGACCTCAGACCACTGTGACCACTGACAGGCCAGAGGAAAGAGGCAAAAATAATATATGATGTTGCAGTGATAAGATTGAGTTTTTTTAAACTAACTGAGGGATTATTAATGGTTCCTAAGCTGACTGATTCAGAAATGGAGTTCTTTCACACAAAGTGCACGGATACAATAATTTTACTAACTCCTCTTTCCCTCCTTCTCTCTTCCCCACACTGGGAAGCTTCAGTCTTGGCCTAGAGCAGCCAAGTTCATTTTACCCTTGGCATTTCTCCTCCCACAGCTGACAAACAGATATCAGAGACTGGCAATTATGAGATCAGCATCTGCATTATGGATTAAAAATATTTTCCCTTGACAGGCTAAGAGTTAGAAGACATGCAAAGCCTCTAGCTCAGAATGCAGAAAGATATAAGCATCATTTAAATGTCTCAATCTCCCCATTTCATTCTCAGGTTTATACCATCATTCCACCCTGTGTCCTTACCCTCATGAACGAGGTCATGAACTGACTGTGATTTTCTCATCCCAGTATTCACAGGGCCTTCTGGAAAGGATGGAATAACCCTTCCTGGAGCCATCCCAACTCTGCTTGCCTCCAAAGCTGATCTGCGTTTTTTCTGGACACAAAGAGCCCGGTTTGAATTTACACTCTCCAGGAGCTGAGTGGTCTCCAGTGCATCATCAGGATGGCTGCTGTCTTTTTTCAGCAGGTCTGCTGTAAATTGATTGGTCTGGGTTGGTGGCTCAAAGGGCTTTGAATCCAGTACCAGATTTGATGAAGAGAGTGACAGTCGCCTAGAGAACAGGATAAAGAAAACCCAGTTAACACCAGTACGTTGCCCTGGACAAACAGGCACACTCATTAAGCCAGTTTCTTTAGGATAATGAACGTTTCCCTATCCATATTTTTAATTTTTTGAAGTCAAAAATCCCCTAGGCTGTTACCACTCATTATACTCATCTCTGGAAGCACTGATCTTCAGGCATTTGACCTTAGGCTGTGTGATCACAGATAGCACTGGGTCATTGTTTCCAGGGGAAACACTGTAAGAGGTAAGAAGAGAAGGAAAAATTCCAGGAAGAGGGAAGACTGGGCAAAGTCAGGTCAGGTCTTTTCTCTCAGGTCATAAAATCTTTTCAATTTTAAGATACCCTAAGAGAAAAAAATTACACTTTCCTAATATTATGAAAGCATAATTACTAGGAAAGCTGGTCAGTATCTTCAAGAGGGAAGCTTGATTTCTTCTTCCTCTCTACTTCAGACCAGTAGACTTACTCTGGAAGAAAAGCAGCTTTCCACCTGACCTGTTTGAACAGCCAAATAGATGAAAAGCTCTAAGTTTTTTCATAAGCTAAAACTACTTCTCATATGTCAGATCTCTAGAGCACCACTGGCTTCCTTCACTCACCACTGCAACTCTCCAGAAGCTCAGCTGACCACTGACTTTCTCCCCAAACACACAGTCCCCACGTGAGACAGACTGAGGCACTCCTGACAGCAGCAACAGCAACTGAATACCAATGACAAGAAATTTTCCCTAACGTGGTGAATCCAGGCACAGCCAGTGAACCACAGAAGATGTACCCAAATCTGCTCAGTCCTATACAGTGAAATTAATTTGAGCTGAGATTCCAGGTTGTCATTTTAAGGGAATAGAGGAGTTTTTGTTTGTTTTGACCATCTCTGAATCTAAATAAAAAAAATTACCCCGTTTTTTTCTTTGGGTTTTTTGCTTCTTTCTTTGTTTTGTTGGGATTATTTTTATATATATACATACAACAAGAGAAACAGCTTGGAGAGTCCTTCAGGGTGCTTTAGGATTGAGGGGTTTTTTTGAAGAATAATATCCCTATGGTGCTTTATATGAGACACCAGAACACCCTGTGAAGCCATGGGAAGAAACAAAGAAATGGGAGAAACAAAGCTGAATAAGAAAGGACTGTAAAACAAAGGAAAAGTTGACAAGCCTACTTTCATTGTCCAAGCTGAATGAAATGCAAAAGAATAAGCAGAGCATAAACAGCAAAGTGTGAATTAGATAATTAGCAATTCCTCTGGCTTTATCAACCAAGGCATTAATCATGAAACAGGCACACTGTTGAAAGAGGAAAAAAACCAAACCAGCAGTGTTACTTTAGAGAGAAATAGAACAGCTAAAGCAACACAGGATGGCCTGTTAAAATCACAAGGGTCTGCAAAGAGCCTGCTAGGTGCTATGCTAACACTTCACTGTGCTTAGGCACACCAAGGCCAGAAGTTTGCACAACTCCTTTGACCCAGGACCAGGCAGGAGACCTCCTCACAGCAGTAAAAACAAACAGAAATACTCCAAACAAACAGAGCCATACCTGAGAGCCGGGCACTGGGAAAGAAAACGAGAAGAAATGCTGTGGGTTTCAGTTCTTTCCAGATTCCTACATGAGCCACCTAAAATTTTTTGGTTAAAGGGGAGAGAAAAAAAGGATCAGTTTAGTTACAGAACAAATATTCTGAAACATACATTTTCTTATCACAGAAACTAGCAAATGCGTCCCCACATCTAAGGGGATTTTTTTGAACTAACACCACAGGGAATTACATAATTTAATTGGCTTTGCCTTCTCTATTCTACTTAGATTACTCTGCCTTAAACTGCTACTTCTCCCTAAGGATATGCCTCCTCCTTTTTCGCTTTCCTTTGTGTCCTGTCCTGCCTGTAGCACTGGGAGGCACTGGCATCAAAGCAGAAAACAAACCAACCAAAGGAGAAGGAAAAAAAAAAAAACAAAAAACCAAAACACACAACAAAACCAAACAACTCACATGGATATTGCTGCCTACAACCATTATCAATTCTAAAAGACAGGCTTTGTTCTGGAGCTGGTCGATAAAGACTAACCAGCTCCTTTGCTACTGATGGCTCTTCTTATTCTCTCCCTCCACCCAGCACTTCAGCCTTTTCTTTTGTGACATTTGATGTGCCTTAATGCACCACTAGAGGCCACTACATGTCAGCTGTGGGGAGAGAGGGGTGGTGGTGAACACAGTTAATACCTCCATACACAACAGGAAAAAGTAGTTCCAGAACAAGAGAAAAACTCTTCAGGATTTCAGGGGCAATACTTAATCCAAACTGATACAGACACCACTCTCATCCACACACAGACCCCATTCTCAAACCCAGTTACACACAGACCAATTCTCCATCCCTGGAGATATTTCAAAAGAGCCTGGATGTGGCACTCAGTGCTCATGGGCTGGGAACTGCAGCGGGAGTGGATCAAGGGTTGGACTTGATGATCTCTGAGGTCCCTTCCAACCAAGCCCATTCTATGATTCTGTGATCTTTAAGGGCCCTCTCTTCACTGATTCCCCATTTTTGCTCCCTGGTACACACACAGCCAGGAAAGCCTTGCAGAACTTTGTAGCCTGATCTGATTTATCCAAGTGTTAAATCTGGAGTGACCTCACGAAGCCCCTCTCCTACCCCAAACCACAAGCAGAGAGCAGTACCTTTTCTATCAGTGCTGCTCAGTGTCCCAAAATGCTGTTTGAGAAATTTCTCCTGATCAGGTGCCTGGGGGACTTCTCCCTCTGCCATGCTGGTGCCCACGTCCTCCTCTCCTTCTTCTCCCTCCAGGTCTGAGATGCCATCCACACTTAGGGGCTCAGTGCTTTCAGAATCTGGGAAAAGGCAAAAAAAAAAAAAAAAAACCCAAACAATGCTGTATAATCACAGTAACATTAGCCAGGTTAAAAAAATATTCAGAAAAACCCACTAAATTGAAGCTAGAAGGTTAAAGCAAAAGTTAGTCAACATTAAATGTTTTTCTCTAGTCTGCCATTTAATACTAATACCAATACTAAACCTGCTTCCTTACCTAACAAAGCAGAAAAAAGCCAAAGGCACACAGGGAAAGTGCACTTTAACCAGTTCCCTTCTCTAGGGTGGCTTCACTGAAGGGCCTGTTCAGACACACCTGAGCCTCCACAGCAATACTGGGAATACTAACATGAGTGTGACCTCATGAAGTATCAACATCAATCAAAAATATCAAGTATCAATATATCAAAAATAATATCAAGTATTAGAGGTCAGGCCAACAATTGACAAGCATAGCACAGAATCACCCCAGCAAGTTTCTGCAGTGTTCCACATCACAATATAAACTTATAATGCCTTCACATTTTACCTTCATTGGGATGGTCTGGGCTGGACAGACGACTGCTGCTGTAATCTACAGAGCAGGCACTGTCAGGACTGTGTTTGTCTGGGCATCCATTACTCTGATAACCTCTACTCAGCTTCCCATGGGGCAATGCCTTTACCTGGAACTCACTACAAGAAAGACAGGAAAAGATACAGCACTAGAGGAGATAATTATTTTACATGTAAAGAACCATTTTCTAACTTTCATAAGGCCTTACCTGTCTTAGTAACACCTTTGCTTACAGAAGTAAGGCTTTAAATGGAACAAGTTGATTTCTCTTACCATTATATATATATATATATATATATACATATACATTTTTGCATTTCATTAAGCTTGGACAGTGAAGTCTCAAGGGGACTGTCTGATTTTATGGGTGTTGTCTGTTTCTCATGATCACCAGGCACCAGCACAGCCCTGGCTTTATATTCAGCACAGGTGAGGAACAAATGTAGAGGTCTACATCATGAAAAAAGGCCTCTACCTGAAACACAGAAACTCATTTGCCATAGATTATGGTTATGCCCCACTTCTTTGGACAACTTCTGTGTTGAAAAACAGAGCAGATTCTGGGTCTGAGCAAGAATAATTTACTGAAGAACATTGTATAAAAATACAATATTGGAGGACAGGGGTCCTGATTTCTGTTTTGATTTCATGAGTCCTATCTTGTCAAAAGACACCAGCACTAATTTTTTGCCTGTTACCTGAGGATTTCAGTTTTCCACTTTGGAAAAAACTCTGGTTTCACATGTACTTCAAAGCAAGGTAGGATGTAGAAGTCACCCAATGGATGCGTTTGTCACTCACTCACCCCTGGCAGCTTGCAAACTCTATATACTTTGAGATGTGTACAACCTATATCCAAAATCACCAGAACTCCCCCCTTTCTTACTTAATAGAGCAGCACATGGGTCTACTCTGTCCAAGTTTTCTAACAAAAAAAAAAAAAATGCAAAAAAAGAGAAACTAGGAGAATCCTAGCAGCTCCAACCACAAAATCTTGGCATGCACTCTTGCATAAAAGACAGTCCAAAGCCCACTCTTAGTAACAGAGTAGGAGGACACAGAGGAAATGAAAAAGATCTTAGCATCAGGTTAAGAGGAGAAGGGAAGAATAGCATTCAGGGAAGAAAAGAAATGGAGAACAGAAAGAAAATTGAGTGAGGTAAGCAAACAGAATAAACAGCAGAGGAAGATAAAAGATCTCCACTGTCTCCAGTGTCCTTTTCAGTTTCATCTATAGCATGCAAGCCATTCTAGTTCCCATGCAAGGGTCATCAGAGTCTACATTTGCTCAGTTTTTGTCCAATTAGATTTGAAATTGTCATAAGTAATAGTGTTCCATCATTTCTTCTGGGCAGATATTTCACATGTCACTGTTGGGTGGTTTTCCAGCTTCCAGGTTTTCCCTCACTTATTTCAATCCAGATAAGGGAGAAAGCAAAAAGGTTACTCCTAACTTATTTATTCAACAAAAAAAAAATTTGGAGGAGGCTGCTAATGTGAATTTTCCTCAGAGGAAGGATTATTTTAATGGTGCTGTCTTAGTTTCAAATTCCTTTAGCATCAAGCTGGCATAAAGCTCTCCATTAAACATGCCTGGCATCAGTCACACAGTAAGTCAGCTCACCCAAGTTACCACACAAGCTGCAAGCAAACTAAACCAGAAATGTCTCAGCAGAGAGCTTATTTTTAACCTGCTAGGGTCTGCTGGATGGATTTCATCTTGCTCAGGGTAGATTACACACTCCTCACTCTCAGAAGGTTCCAGTTCCTGAGAGAAAATCTCCTCTTCACAGGACACAAGCCGAATCACTTGAGGTCTCACACAGGTCTGGTTATCTTGAGGAGGTACTGAGCTGCTAACCTGGTTTAAAAAGAGAGAAAACTGGATGTTACCAGTGGTGTTCCTTAAGTCATCAAGTGCTGCTCAGAGCTAGAAAGTGTGCATTACAGCACAGAAATGATCTGAAATCTGAGATGAGAAAACACAACACTCCTATGTCTTTCCTGTTTCCTTAGTTACCAAACAGGACAGACTACGGCTGTAGTTTCTGATTTTGTTTCCTGTTTGCAGCTCCCTAAAATTCTCTGGTAAAGTACTGGACTCTCCATCCCTCTCTGACCATGCATCAGGAGCATAATCATAGAATCATAGAATCATAGAATCCTAGAGGTTGGAAGGGACCTCGAAAGATCATCTAGTCCAACCCCCCCTGCCAGAGCAGGGCCCCCTAGAGTACATCGCCTAGGAACGTGTCCAGGGGGGTTTTGAATGTCTCCAGTGAAGGAGACTCCACAACCCCCCTGGGCAGCCTGTTCCAGGGCTCTGTCACCCTTACAGTAAAAAAATTTCTTCTGATATTCAACTTGAACCTCCTATGCTCCAATTTACACCCATTACCCCTTGTCCTATCACTGGTCACCACTGAGAAAAGCCTAACTCCATCTCCCTGACACTCACCCCTTACATATTTGAAAACATTGATGAGGTCACCCCTCAGTCTCCTTTTCTCCAAACTAAAGAGCCCCAGCTCCCTCAGCCTTTCCTCATAAGGGAGATGTTCCACTCCCTTCATCATCTCAGTAGCTCTGCGCTGGACTCTTTCAAGCACTTCCCTGTCCTTCTTGAACTGAGGGGCCCAGAACTGGACACAATACTCCAGGTGTGGCCTCACCAATGCAGAATAGAGCCATGTGTCAGCAGGTTCTGCCATTACCTTTTATAGATCAGACACAGTTCAGAGAAGTCTGTGGACCACAGCTGAAAAACACTGATTTACTCCATGCAGTGAGCCAAATCCTCTTCTCAGTCACACAGTTAAAAAGGAAGGAAAAACTCTAATGATGTTAGGCACCAGGACAGACTGCTACTGGAAAACTGGCATTAGCTTTCTGAGGTATGAGAATGCATTACTTGTTGTGACCCATCAATACAAAGATTAAAGAGACCCTAATAATCTAGCACAGCTCCTAAGGGCTTCATATGAGCCACATTCCAGTGGCTACTGGAGCCAAAAATTGCACCCCAGCAGAGTGAACTAACAGGTAATCAAGTCCACATCCATAATTCCAAGCTCAGCTTCTCAGTTTGTTTTTGCCATGAATAATCAAAGGGATGAAAGAAAACATGAGTTCTTCCCTGTCATTGGAAGGAAACCTTGATCCTCTCCAGGGTCTGCTATAAGATGGCAGGTTCAGATGCTGCAGAAGCACTACAGAAGCACCTACAGAAGAGTTATCTAAACAGGTTTCTGAGAAGGCATTTAGAGATATAAGAATGGCATCAGGTAGCAAGAAAACCAGGCAATGATAAACAGAGGCAGGAGAGATGCACTCGGAGTAGATTCACCTCCTCGTACTGCCCTTACTTTGTGCACAGGAAGATCTGCCTGGTCTTCTCTGTCATCCCCATTGCTGTTTTGAGACAGGGAATCTCGACTGGGAGAACGGGAGACAGAGAAAGACTCCAACTGACGCAGATCCAGCATGGATTTCACTGTCATCTCGATGTTGCTGGGAGGCTGGGACCAGCGCCCGCGCTGCCGGGGCAGCTTGGCCATCGGTGCCTCTGAGCGCTGGATTGCTGCTATCTCTTTGGCCTGGAGAAAATGGAAAGAGAGGGAGTCTTAGGGGCTGAGTTCTGCTGAAGGAACAAGAGGAAAGAAAACACAGTTCAATCCCTAAAGCTGTCCGTGAGGCAGCTTTAAATTAATCTTTTAATCATAAGGCATCGATTAAAGATGACGCTTTTGTTCCTGCTTCTTGGATAACTGAGCTTTAGGTACCTTGTATCCAAGTATGTGGTCAGCACCACATGAGATTCAGGTCAGAAATGAAAGGGTAAAAGCATAACCTCTGATGGATACTGACACAGAAACCTCAAGTGAAATTGTCTCTTAAACTAGGTGATATTTTGCCACTCTCAAGTCATTTTTCACAGAGAGGCTTCTCGATAGTTTCTCACCGCAGCTGCACCTTTCCCACCAGTGGGAATTAGGCTTTTATCTCTATCTTTACAGAGATAAAAAAAACTTCTTTTCCAGTTTGCCTATGACAACAAATAAAATTTGAAGGTTTAGCAACTCACCCTCCTCATCTCCCAGTGGGAAAGGCTTCTTGAGAGGGTAAGGTCTGGATCTGCAAAGGGAAAAAGATAAACATATAGTTGACATCCTTGGCCAGCAGTCCAGCATTTTTAAGACCTTTTACCTCATCCTTCCTCAAAGGCAGCATTCCTACACCTTTTGAACCAGCAGACCACTGCCAACACGTTTTCCAACAGACTACCAAACCATTGGGACAAGATTTTAATGCAGACATAGTGTTTTCTGTAAGATTTTCAGTGACTCAGCAGACCCATGGCACAGTGCAGTGGCCCACCAAAAGTTTGGGGAAAAACCCTGTTCCAATACACTGCAGCATCTGTGGTAGAAATATCTTAAATCAGTAATGACAATATCTAATCTAAGTTTCATCAGACATCTCTAGAATGCTCCATGAGATATCTTTTCACTTCTGTGGACTTTTAATAGCTTGTAGACCAGGACACTGATTCAAAATTATTTTTGCCACTTGGAACTAGCAAGAGACTTGGCAATTTAACAACTGAATTTCTAATCAGATAACTCTGAAATGTACCCCTCTTCTGATGCAGGAATGGACAACTCCAAAGTATCCACTGGTACTGATCCATCTGTTTCTGTATTTGTCTTTGTCTTTATGCCAATTTCTTGTTTCTCTAAGCCAGTGTCTCTCATCTTCTCCCCACTTCATATTCATGCCATTTTTCTCCATCTCTGTTCATGCCCTTTCCCCATTTATACCTGAATCTCTCTCAGTGTTGCAGCTGGACTGAATTTGGAAAGACTGCAGGCCACGTAACTCATCTTCATCATTCCCTTCATCTTCACCATCTTTGTCACTGTCTGATGAGAGTGCAGGCACAGAAGACAAGGCAGAGATGGACTCATGCCTGGGAGACAAGAATTGGAGAGTATTACAGTCTGGCTCAAGAACTGCCCAACATTTCAATCTTTACACCAGGCAGGTCTCCACCTTAGCTCCAGTCACTCAGCAGGCTGCCTCAACTCTCTCAAACAGCCATCACCTCTAGCAAAATCAAGCTCTGAAGACCAGGGTAAGTTAAAATCTGCACAAAGGGGTGGAGAGCCTGCTGCAGCATTTGTGCAGAAGGGTGACAGAATTCAGAACATAAGTAAATGAGTCTGAGGAAGTGGAATGAAACTTGGCCTTCCCCTTTCAGATCCTGCCAACTCATTGATCTTGAAGGTCCTTTCCAGCCATGATGATTCTATGATTCTGTAAGGTCAAGATGGCAGAGCATATTTGAAAGGCAAATATTTTTCCCACCCTTAAGCATTTCCTCTCTGGAACTGTTTTGAACATCAAAGATGTTACAGAAATACTCCCTGCTTGACAGCACTTGGGTTTATGGCAAATTACCACATTAAGAGACAGGTTCACATCAAGGATTGCACCATGCAGAACCTGCAGGCACAGCTCATTTACCATAAGAGGACTGTGCTGCCTTTTTTAGCCCTAAGGAATAATGTAAAACATATTTGGGGCACATCTTTAATCCAAGTAGATCAGACATGTTCTCCCACAGACCTGAGGCACTCCCAGCATAAAATTCCCCCCAATAACAACCAAGGACACTCACCAACACCAAGCTCTACCCTCCCTCTTTCTTCTCCTTTTCCTCATCCTCCCCTCACCCCTTCAGTTACCAGAACCAAATGAACTAACCCACTCTGGAGAATAATTGAAAAAAATAAAGCATCCCTAACAAGTAAATTTGAGTATCACCAAACCTATGGCCTAGAGCTAGAGTGCCAAACTCATCATTAGTCACATTTATAGGATAGCACTGGTGGGTGTTGAGTGCCAAGCATTAATCATGAAATTAAAATAGCCCATCTACCAAATGCAGCCTGGCCAGGGACCAACTTCCCCTGCAGCAGACAGATAACAGGCAGGATATCTTACATGGTAAGAAATAGATAAGGTATTTTAATCCTTTCCCATATAGTGGCAGAATGTTAACTTCCATTTTATTAGGAATGGTTGAACAACAACCAGTGAATTCTTTCAGGTGAGCTATGAGGTATTCTGGCAAAAACAAGAATGAAACCAACAGCAGTCTGCAGAGACTTCCAGGGAAACAGTTTCATATTGGCTTTTCATCTGCTTTTGACATTTGAGTTTGTCAGCCTCTTCCTCTTTTTTTTACTGTCCATTTCTTCACCCTCAGGTTCTTGTGATTACACACAGGTGCTTAGCACCACAGCACATTTGAGGTTATTCCCTCATATTCCTATTCTGTTCCATCCTATAAGGATGAAATGGTAGACTACTCATTTTGTATCAGCAATTTTGATATCATCCTTCCTCAGAGTTGTTTGAGGAGTTTATTGAGAAAGCAGCATTGCATTATTAGACATTTTAATATCTAAGCTGTTGAATACCTCACTGTGATGAGGCAATACAGCAAGGCAAGGCTATGTGCTTGGCACATGTAAATGGAGCAGGTAGGATTGTTTTTAATGTGATTTACATTACAAATAGAAGAGCTCACCCCTGACTGCCAGCTAGTGACTGACAGAATGAGTAAAGGGCAAAAAAGAATGTTCCAGTATCTTCAAAGGAGATGAGTAAGAGAATATAAAACATAGTCTGGAAATCAGATGTGCATTTTTTTCTTACCTCACAGGAAATGCCAATCAAATTCTGAAGTCATGTGTCTAATACAAATGTAAGGTTACCTTTTGTTATTCCTCTTCCCCATCCTCCTTTTTACAACCAAAATATGCTTTTGAAACTCAGTCCCATAACTTGAAGGGAGTATCACTAACTGGGAGTTTCAAAAGCAACTAAAGCCCACTGACTTGAAACTGAGATACTCCCAAAACCAAAACCTGGTTACACAAGGTATTGAGTGCTTGAGCTGTTGTGCTTGCCCATGTCAGTCCCTCACTTTGGGCCCTACTACTTTCTCCTTTCTTTCTCTGCTTCCTTTGAATTTTCTTCTAAGCCCCTCTGTTGCACACATCTCCTCAGGACCCTTCTTCAGCCCTGTTCATGCTTAGATGGAAGTCAGAGTAATAGGGGGTGAGGTTTCAAGCACAGGATCTGCTTCCAAATAAGCACTGCACATTCTGAAAGGAACAAGACTGCCAGGTTTTGCTGAATTCCAGCTGAGAGCAGGTTCAGCCAAGCCCCAACAAAGCATCATTATGCCAGAATGAATGTTTCAGAGTAGCTATTCCAGAATGGCATGCACAGACATGTCCAGCTGACAAGATGCATGTGACTGAGAACAGATTATAAGTGTCCTCTCCTGTCTTCTTCCCTTGCTGAGGAACTCTGCCATTCTAGTACCATGCCTGGGTCTTCTTGTTCTGTACAGAGGGGCTGAGTTATCTGCACTTCAGCTCCCATTTTCTGGAGGATCTGTGAATATGGGGTCAACAGCAAGGAAGGGACTTGAGTTAGAAAGCCCTCAGGACACATATGTGGACTTTAAAATGCCACATGTCTTTTATGTAGTCCTAGTATTAAGACATCTGATATTAACTACTCAGTATTCTGTTGCATATCCTGAATTCAGCCCTTCTTTCTTAAAACAAAACAAAAGAGACAAGGCAACTATCCATTTAAAGAGATATTTTGTCAGAATTCCCTCTCTGATCTTAAGCTACTTAAATCCTCAGCTTTTGGGGCCTATTTATAAAAATGTAATATCCTATGTGGCAGGGTTACTAGCAGATTGCCTCCCCCCCTTCCTCCACAAATGCCCAGGGGTTTTAAAAAGAAAGTTACATGGCTTTTCCCCACAGAAAGATCACATTGCTGCTGACTGCAGAGTTTCCCTGGTGTTATAATTGCAGTAATTCAGCACAGACTAAGGCACCACTTCTGATCTGGCATTTAAAGCCTGCCCCATTCTGAGCCCTGGAAACCACACACATTTCCTGAACTGGACCAAAGCCACACTGACATTTTGATAAGAAGTTCTTCTTTCCAAATATATCTGAGGGCACACAGCACTTCTTCAGCACACATGTATTAGTTTTAGACAATTTACTTTGGAGAACATTTCTATTTCCTGCTACTTATACTTTTCAAAGAAAAACACAGAAGAAAATGGTTTTCAAAAAAATAAAACATGACTATAATCAGCTAAAACATGACTATAATCCCCACAAACATTCCACAGTAAAATCAATTTAAAGCTTCCCTTTCAAAAATTTGGAGACAAGCATTTCCAAACAATAAATGCAAAACCTGTATTTATTAAAGGCCTTTGCATGGTTCCTTCTCTGAAAACACAAATGCCTCAAAATTAAAAGGTACCAGCAATATCATCTGAGTACAAGGTTTTTTATCCTGAAAAAAGTTCCTCATGTTCAGCAGATGAGAGAAAAGCACACATCTACAATTATCACAACTAGAAGCAGAATTGAAAGACTCTCAGGAGCACTATGGAGAACTGAGTCATACAGGTCAGATCAGCTCCAAAATAATCCAATGTGCCATATAAAGATGAGTCAGAAAAATCCTTCAGAGGAGAAAATTCAGTCTCTGAAGTTTTTGGAGGGACTGAAAGGGCTGGGACTCTTCAGTTTGGAGCAAAGGCTGGATGGGGAAAGTTTATGATGGAGGTTTACAGAACTATGGGGACTACAGATAGCCAGCTGCAGAACTATGGTTCAAAGCTAACAATATTCAGAAGCAGGGAGCCTTCAACAAAACTAGAAAGAGTGTGGTTTAAAAGAGACAAAAACCTTCTTTCCACAGAGAGCAGTGAACTCCTAAAACTTGTCACCTGGGAGGCTGCAGAGACAGACAATATTACAAAGTTTTGAAAGGATTTATACAAACTCAGTGGACACTGGGTGGATTTATACAAACCCAGTGGACACTGGGTCTACAACCAAACACTAATAGGAACAGGCAGAGATGTAGCTCCTGACATCCCTGATACAACTGAGCATGAGGTGAATGGACCACAAAAGGTCCATATAGCTTACAGTGTCTCAATAACTATTATCTTCCATGAAAAATACTGCACTTCACAGGCCACTGGCTTGACAAAGAAAGGCATTTTAATGCTCCAGATGTTATTCCCTGGACCAATCCTTGCCAGTCCCAGCTGCAAAGGGGTAGCCCTGTCCTGAACTGGAAAGCTTCACCTCCCCCCTGTCTCCTCAGTTCAGTTTTTTTTCCCCAATATTAATTTGATTAATCATCTTGTCATAGATTCATACTCTGAAATTAGGAGAATGCATTACTACCCCCCCAACACTCTAGCAACACCATTCTAGAGAAAATATTGTGGAACAAATGATGTACCACCAGTGGACCTCTCTTGGACTACTGTGAGCCCTTTTAAGACAAGAGTTTCACACCAACAGATACAACCACAGTTTCCACTGCAAACTACAGAGACAGACCTTTGGAAACACAACCAGAACAGGTACAGAGCATCTAGAAAACCAATCTCACTCAAGCTTGTTAGTTTTTCTTCTCCCACCTCTGCAATGCTGGTCCAATAGGCTCTTCCTCCATAGTCAGTCCCAATCCAAAAATGCTCTGGAGCTATGTCTTTGCTGATCCCCAGTGACCACAGTGGTCAACCAAAACTGAAAACAAGCTTTCAAAAGCTGACCAAGCAAGTAGATTCCAGGCTTGCAAGGAGGTTACCAAACCAGCTTCATAAAACCCTGGGCTTGGCGTGGCATTAACACCGCCCTCCAGCCAGCGTCTGACGGAAACAAACATCACCTCATGCAGAAGAGGACTGGGATTATCTGTCCTGGGCTGAGCCTTGGGAGGGTAAAGCTGCAGCTGCTGGAATCATGGAGAGTCTGCTATAAAAATCACGTTGCTTGACAGCTCCAGAATTCTGGCTAGAGAGAAAAGGCTTCCTGAGTTGTCCCAGCATGGTTACCAAAAGGCTCGCTGCAGGGATAAGCAGGTGAGGACTTTCCCGTATGGAACTATGCAGACAGACTTGTTTCAGCATTACTTGCTCCCAAAGGGAGTGGGAAGGTCCCATGATACTCTACAACCAGTATGATAAGTCCTCTAATGCTTTGGCACTTTTATATCCAAAACTCAATCTGCAGTCATTCGGAGGAAGAAAATAGGACATCACCTCAAAAAGTTGTGTTTATCCTTTTTTCCCCATTTTTATCCCCTATTTCCTCAGTCATGACTCTCTCCTGCATTGCTTATAGTCAAATAAGTCTCAGAGAAACCAAATACATTACACTAATAATCCATAATCCCTTGTTGCTCTTCTTCTGTATGAAAAAAGGGTCTATGTTTAAGCACAGCTTTTTAGAGAAAGGTCATTAGATAAATTTAGATCTATTCAGTTTGTGGGCTGTGGTAGTATATTTTTAGATTTGTTGTTTACCAAGCAAAAAATAACAATGTGCTTTAGCTGCCAAGAAATTTTCTCATGGAAATTACTTTTATATTTATTATTTATATTATAATTATTTTTAGGTGACCTTTTTCAAAGCCATTTAACAAAGAAACAGCACAACCATAAGGACTCTTTCAGAATTATGATCAGCGTGGCAAACTCATCCAGGTCACAGGTATATTTCAGTACTGACACTGCAGAAATCAGCCTTTAAACTGTGTTCAGCCCCAGACCCAGAGGACTTAATTCATGAAGGAGCAAGGCTCTCCTGATGGGATGCTTTGTAGCCACCTCTGTATTGCTAGGTAAACGGCTAATTAAAGTTTCTGACCACATCATTAAACTAAATTAAGACACAAGGGACATTTCATACACATGGCAAGCAGTGAAACAACACTAAATAAGCCTGCCTAGAAGATCACAGACAGGCTTCTACATCCAAAGAAGGGGAGCAGAAAAACCACAGCAAACCCATCAGAAAAGCAAGAGAATTTTGGAAGGCGCTACCAGCGAAGACAGCAGGAACCTCAGAATTGAATCCCATACTTTTTGTGTTACCCCTACAAAGCCAGTCACCTCTTCTCAGCCTGCTCTGCTCACCTCATAAGTCCAGCTGCCTTGTGTGGAGGAGATTTTTCTGCCTGCTTCCCTCTCTGCTTCATGTCAGAGAGGCGCTGCCGCATGTTGATGGTCATCTCGGAGCTCAGCCGCCAGATGAAGATACAGCTGGAGGAGGGGAAGGGGAAGGCTGGAGTCAGGTTTCTGCTCAGTTTATTGATATTATCAATTGCAGAGGCAAGCAAGAGCACTTCTGTCCACGGCAGGGAGAGACACATGCAGAAGCAGCTTCACAGAAAGTCCATCCCATCCCAAGCCTCGTGACAAAAAGGTAAAACCTGCCGAGCAAAGACTGTCTGTGGCTGAGAGAAACTGCAGAGTATTTGCACAGACTCAGCTCTGATCCTACACCTTTATCTGCCCATCTCCTGAAGGAAATGCCATAACAAGTCCCTCCATGGTCACAGCAAGATAAATGGAGCCTACAGATGTTCTCCACAAGCTCTAAGGGTGGTTAAACTGAGTCTCTAACTCCTAACTCTCTAACTCCTTACTTCATCTAAGTCGTCCAGTCCTCTTCTGAGGAATTTGGTTCAATTTGGTCAATGGATTCAATGTTTAAGAAAGGGAAACAGACACTGTGATCTTATTCATCTTGTTTTCTCCATTAATCTGGCTACAAAATAAAATTTAAACAATTCTTCATCATGTTAGAGAATACTGTATCTCATCTTCAACTACTACAAAGTAAAATTACCAGCATTTTCTCTTTGAAACTTAACCTCAGTGCTAATTCTTACCTCACCCATCTTTCCTGTCTAGCTGGGTATACTTACACTGACAGAAACAGAAGTGGTGCTTTTACTATCATTTATAAAACCCTACATCAGAATACAAGAAAGATTTAATCAAGTTCTCTAAGGACTCATCAGTGCCATTATACTCACAGGTACTCCAATTCACCAAAGAGTTCAACAAGGGGCTTGCCCCTCTTCCTTGTTAGTTTTATAAAAATTAATTTGCTCTCTATTTTGAACAATGGCCACAAAGTTTGGTCTTCTGCATGTGAAGCAAATGCAAAAAGCACCAGGAACCTGAATGCCTGCATCTTCTCTGGTCTTTAATTCTTGTGAGAACACGTTTTGAAAAGGTTTTATTTCTGTGCCATAGGAAGAAAAGAGAAAGAGAGAAAGAGAGAAAGAGAGAAGAGAGAGAGAAAGAGAGAAAGAGAGAAAGAAAGAAGAGAAGAGAAGAAAGAGAGAAAGAAGAAGAAAGAGAGAAAGAGAGAAAGAGAGAAAGAGAGAAAGAGAGAGAGAGAAGAAAGAGAAGAAAGAAGAGAAGAAAGAAAGAAAGAAAGAAAGAAAGAAAGAAAGAAAGAAGAGAAAGAAAGAAAGAAAGAAGAAAGAAAGAAAGAAAGAAAGAAAGAAAGAAAGAAAGAAAGAAAGAAAGAAAGAAAGAAAGAAAGAAAAGAAAGAAAGAAAGAAAGAAAGAAAGAAAGAAAGAAAGAAAGAAAGAAAGAAAAGAAAGAAAGAAAGAAAGAAAGAAAGAAAGAAAGAAAGAAAGAAAGAAAGAAAGAAAAGAAAGAAAGAAAGAAAGAAGAAAGAAAGAAAGAAAGAAAAGAAAGAAAGAAAGAAAGAAAGAAAGAAAGAAAGAAAGAAAGAAAGAAAGAAAGAAAGAAAGAAAGAAAGAAAGAAAGAGAAGAAAGAAAGAAAGAAAGAAAGAAAGAAGAGAAAGAAAGAAAGAAGAAAGAAAGAAAGAGAAGAAAGAGAAAAGAAAGAAAGAAAGAAGAAGAAAGAAGAGAAAGAAGAGAGAAAGAAAGAAGATAAGAAAGAGAGAAAGAAGAAGAAAGAAAGAGAGAAAGAAAGAAAGAATGAAGAAAGAAGAAAGAAGAAAGAAGAGAAGAAAGAAGAAAGAAGAGAAAGAAAGAAAGAAAGAAAGAAAGAAAGAAAGAAGAAAGAAAGAAAGAAAGAAAGAAAGAAAGAAAGAAAGAGAAAGAAGAAGAGAAGAAAAGAGAGAAAGAAAGAGAGAAAAAAAGAGAGAAAGAAAGAGAAATACACAGAAAAATCCCATACAAAAACCCAGAATCCCCATTTTGCAGGATGTGGAGATTTTAGTGAAAAACTGAATGTTCCTTTCTTGCCCCAGTGCCACTCCCTTTGCAACAAAGCTCAGCAGCATCACTCCCAGGTACTGAAATCACAGACATACAGAGATGCAGTGAAGATGCTGCCATCATTCCATCCCAGCTTTTTAGCCAGGAAAAGTGGTGAGGAACTGCATCTGGGAGCTCTGGCAACCCAGGGGCAGCCAGCTGCTTCCCCTCAAGCAGCAGCTCTCTGGAATGTACCAGCAACCATAACCTGCTTCAGAGACATTACTGAAAAGCAGGAAACAAAACCCAGAAAGCAAATGTGGCTTGGTCATTTATCCCACCTGCACAGCTACCAAACCAAACAGCAAACAGTAGGAATTTGTAAATACATCTACATTCAACACAAAGCTCTGCAGAATTATGCTCCCACCTACATCCTTTGCCACCTTTTTTTTCCTTGCAGTACTTCTCTCATGAGTCTCCCAGCCCTTGTGCCCTTCTCCATCTCTGTTTTGCTTTCTATTCTCTATTTTATTCTTACCTTTTCTCCTTTGGAAAACATATTTTTTTGTCTCCCTACAGCAAAGTTCTTCATGAATCCTTTCCTTGCTTCTCATTCACCTCCTCCATATAGTGAAGAAAATTACCCTTTCACTCATGGAAATGCTCAACAAAGGAACACTCCATGAAATCACAAGGATCACTGGGAACCTCAAACCATCCATGCTTCTGGAATTCATCAGAAATCAACAACACAACAGCCATTTTTTTCTGCAACTTTTCTTCTAATCTATTTACATATTTTAAGGTAAGGAAAGAGAAAAAAAAATTTGCTTTTTGCTGAAAGACAGAATAATTAACTGATGCAATTTCAAGTGCTTGTTCTGCAACAGCTCACCCTCTAAAACTCTTTTTTCCAGCTCAGTTGTGATTTATTAATAGGAAGGAAGAGAATTTGGCTTGCTTTGGTCTTGAAAGAGCAGTGCCTCTTTCTCAAAGGAAAGGTTTTATTGTTTCAGCTGATTTAAGCATTCATTGATTCCAGACCCAGTGAATCCACTCACCTCTACAATCATCACAGCCAGCACCCTGACCTCTTCCCTTTGGGCTCAGTCTGGTGAAGGCTTCTTTGGAATTCATAAAACATCTCTTATTTTAAAAAAAAATAATCTACCTTCCTTCAGGACACACTTTAGATCCAGTGTGAGATGGCATGAACTAATATCATAAGCAAGAAAACCTCTCCTACCTGTCACCAGAAACAGAGATCAGATGTTTGCAGTCATTACTGAATTTCATCCCAGTTACAATCTCTGTGTGAAAAAAAGTACAAGTGAAAAAAAAAACCCTGAATTATTCCAACTGGCAGAAGAGATCAATAGCAAAACAGCCTATCTGTGCTCAGTGAGTCAAAATCTGATTAAAGCCAACACTCTGCCCAGATCATTATGACCCAATTAACATAACCATTTAAAACATTTAGGCTTGACATAGCAAGGGTATCCTGTGGCAATATAATCATGAAAATGAAGGTATCTTTTTGCTTTAACAGAATAGTACCTGCATAGTAGCAGCTGAGTATATTATAACAAAATTTAAAATACACTGAAAAAACCACAGACTGCCTTATAGGCTGTTAGAAAAACTGAGTAAAGAAATACATGCCCTGATAGATGTATCTTGTGTTCTGCAATATAAAATGAGGTCTGAAAAAAAGTTGAAATTGCAATGAAATAAGCTATTACACTTCATCTGCCATAACCTACTCCAAAATACCCATTGAGTAAGCTTTGCTGGGAAGGAACTTTCAGAAAGTTTGGACTAGTAACAGATACAGCCATCAGCACAAAAAAAATTGCATGAAGTTTACATGCCTTACCTGAATGTCCATACATGGTTGCAACACACTCGCCAGAATAGAAATCAAAGATGGAGAGGTTCTTGTCTGAACAACTGGTTGCTATGTAGAGACCAGAAGGATCTGTTTGCACCTGGTTTGAGAGAGAAGTGCAAAAATCTGCTGAGAAAGTGCCTTCAAACTGCATGAAAATGGTCCAGAATATCCAACAGTCATAGGAGTTAAAAAAATAAAATGCCAATAGCTCCCACAGGACTCAGTTGAGTGCCAAGCTACCCAGCATCCCAGGACAAAACTCCAACCTGATTAAAGTGTTAAAACTATCTCCAAGCTGATCAGAGACTGAAAGCACTCACATTAAGCACCTTCATGAATGTGAAGGCACCACTACCAATGGATCAACTTACACCTCTGTCTCCTACCTCCCCTTAATCATTAGGGTCTGACTTCCTTCTTTCTTAAAATCAAAACAAAACACAGACACACACACTGAAACACTTTCCCCCCAAATAAATAATCAGAGATGACAGTTAAGTGAAATTTTAAGACTCCTCTTGAGGACAGAAATCAAAAAAGAATTCAACACTGCAGAGAAATTGTCTTTTAAAATTATGCTGTCAATTCTCCAGCATTTGCAGCTCCCATTTTTGGGTTGGTTTGTTGTGTTCCTTTGGTTTTTTTCATATACAATCATTTGCTCCTTTACCTTGGATTAAATATAAACTCTTTCTTAATGCCTCACTTCATCTGAAGCAGCTCTACACAGCAAATATAACTTCTGTCACCACTTGTCCTCCTTTGACCTTTGTAGAACTTTAAGGAACAGAGAAATGTGAAAATGTCTTAGGTCTGAGGGATACTTGGTATTTAAATTATGGTAACATTTTTTGGTTAGGTTTATTTTTGTTGCTGTATCTTTTGCTTCACATGTCCCTGTTTGGGTCCTACTTGTTAAGCTGCAATGTATATTAAGATCTCAGAACAACATGCCAAGAAAGTTTAAATTCCAGAGGCAACCATAATCCATTGGTTACATAACTGCCCTAAAAATGAACAAAGCAATGCTAAAAATAATTGAGATTCCCCACTCGAGCTACACATGAAAACCAAAACCAAAATAAACATAAATTATATTAAAAATAAAACATCCAGCTCCCAGCAACATTTAATGGTTTGTGGTCTAAGAAAGGCACGACCTGAGCTTGCCAGAAGGGAAGTAGGAATTTTTAGGATATCAGGTAGGATGTCAGGATGTCCTATCATGTGATAGGACATGGGGAAATGGATTAAAACTGGAGGAGGGGAGATTTTCCTTGGATATTAGGAAGAAGTTCTTCACCAGGAGGGTGGTGAGACACTGGCACAGGTTGCCCAGAGAGGTGGTGGAAAACCCATCCCTGGAAGGTTTTAAGGCCAGGCTGGACAGGGCTCTGAGCAACCTGAGCTGGTGGGAGGTGGGATGGAACTGGATGGTCTTAAAGGTCCCTTCCAACCCTGAAAATTCTATGATTATATGACTTTTTAACTTTGATTACTCTGGCTTATAAAAAACTTTGTAGGAATTATAACAGGCAAGGAGAAAGAGGTGACACTGAACAAAGCTGTTTGTTTTCCTCTCTCTCTTTACCCACTTATTTACACCCATCAATAATACTGCTGACCTGTGCAGCTGGATGGAAATATTTTATTTTAAAAGGAGAAAAAATATAAGTGAAAACAAATACAATGAAACAGCTTGTTTGGATTCTTCTTCCCTCTTTAAAGACAAGAATGCAATTCTTCCACATCCCAGTGTGCTGGCATCCCTACTAATGCTGAATTTTGGATGCAGCTGGTTCCCCAGGGGACATCCAGGACATTGGCAGAAACAGGAATGTTCCCCTATCCCAGAGCCTGGATACATTCAGCAGGCTGGAATCATGAGCAGACTCCATAAGCAGTATCAGGCTTGGAAAGCATTCCAAGATCTGATGTTTAGGCTTTTTGGGGCAGATGCTACTCAGTTTCATCAGCTGAGAGTTTCACTTTTACTTCCCTTCTGGCAACCCCAAATTTCTCAAACTCTGATCAACAGGTAGCTACACCTTAAAAATCCTAATAAAAATAGCCAAGAAATCCAGAATGAGCTCTCTGGAGCAGAATGTAAAAGAGTAAAGTAAATGGAGTAAATCATCTCCAGACAGATACTGGTGCAGTTCTTGCTTTTACAGCATGGGCCTGTGCCCCACTTCAGAAACAGGACAGACAAAGAAGTTAGAAATCAACTTCAGGATTCATTGACTCTTCTTTTGTTTTAGCCTGACAGAACCCAATTACATTATCTCTCCACCTCCATCTTAAGGATGGAGGTAGGAGGAAGAAGCAGCAGGATATGGAGCAAGCAAGCAAAAAAAAAAACCAACAAACAAATGAAGTTACTGTGTTCAGAGTTGTACTTCATTTTCTTAGCCCTGAGATGCATTCAGAAGAGCTGGAAAAAAGAAAAACAGAATACAGAAAGAAGAGAGCTTACTTTGATGAGGGTGCCATCTTCACCTTGGGAACCCTTGTAAAGCTTCTTCTGCTTCCCACTGCTTATGTTGAAAACCCTGAGAGGGATGACATAAGACAACATTGCTTATTTTGTCCAGGTACTGCTCTATGGATCTGTCACCAGGAGCCTTTTCACTTTCTGCTCCTCATTTCACAAGAACAAAGTCAAGCTACAGGAAGTGGAGAAATTACCTCAATGACCTATAACCACCAATCATTTCAGTGGTTCAAGAAAAAAACCTCAGAAGTAATGTAGGGGCCCAAGACTGGATTATAATCAAGCAGATTATCTGAATTAAAATTGAGGCTTGATTCACAAGCCAATAATCAAAACCTATTGCACCATGGCACTTAAGGAGAGGACAAATGGGAGGGAGAAAACCTTGCCATGTCTTGTAATAACCAATGGTTATGTAGCAGGAATGGCTCTTAATAAGGTTCAGGCAGTCCTCCCTGCTATAAAATTCCCTGTGGCTCCTTCATACAAAAGTAAAAAGTTAAGAAAGACCTTTTATTTACATTATAATACAAAATCAAATTATATTCAGCAGTGGTATTCAGCTATGACCAAAACTCTTGGCATCTCAAGCACATAGGAGGAGACACACAATTGCAAAATCTCCTTTACTTTGAAGTTCAAAACAGACAAATTGGAGAAACAGATAAGAAGGGGCCAGAGAATGGATGCTACTTGTCCAAAGGCAGTCACACTTAGCTTGATTTTAGGTTCCTACAGTCCCAGCTATTCCACAGGATCTCACAGCTTCTCGCTAGATTAACTTTAAAGAAAAAATTACCACAGCACAGAATTTCTTGTCCCACAGCTCAATGAGGTGTCAAAGAAGGCACATTTGCTCTCCAGAGCAACCCAGCAAGCAGCCAGGAGTCCCATGGGTATTTGCATACAGCCACAGCTTTTTATCAGTGAGGAGAAAAGCAGAGTTCAACCTCACAGAGTGCATGAGGAGGCCTCAGATCTGCCTGAAAATGCCAAAATGGTGGAGTTGGGGCCCCCTTGGCCAACTCAGTTATGACTGCAAAAATGTTTTCAAGACAAAAACTAACCTGATGTTACGATCCTGGCATCCAATAGCTGCATATTTCCAGCTGGGGTCCACATCCATGTCATAGAGAGTGGTCTTCCTAACAATGTGGTGTGTTCGGGTAAACTGAACTCCTTCTCCTGTCTAAGGATGTGGGTAAAGACTGTGTTAAAATCAGGTAGTTAACCCATTATTAAAAACATCTAAATATAGGTGAGCCCCCTCACACAACCATTACAAACCAACCCTTCCCACTTAACCAGGTCTGCTGAGAGCAGCTGGGAGTGGGGACACTCTCCAGCCCATACTCTTTCACCACTCCTCACAATAGACCTGGCAGACAAAAAAAAAAAAAAAAAACCAGATCCAAACAGTTCTCTACTTTGCAGCTTGCTGAGAAAGGTCAGGATGGAAGCAGCTTCATGCCTCACAGACCTAGTTCTCCAAACATCATCTCTTGTGTTGAGCCAGTGGGAGACACTGAAGCTGAAACAGCAACAAGCTCATATAGGAACTCAGATATCACTCTTTAAAGTAGTTCCTAAAGTAGGGGGGGTTATTTTTAAAAAGTGCATAAAAAGATGGAATAAGGTTACCTTCTGTGCAGTTCTGAAATAGATGCTCTTGTCTGCCCCACAGCTTATCATTCTCACTTTTCCATCGTTGGCTGGAATCAAAAGGCAGGAGCCAATCAAAAAATAAACACAAATGCAAGGTGGAGGAAACGTTTCAACTTATACCTCTGCTTATTCATTCCAGTTCTGATTAGCTAAGACTGACTCCTACCTAAGTAGTAGGATGCTGCAACAAAACAGAACCCTTTCCTCAGGGACAGGCCTTGTTAATACTCAGAGTGCATGAGGCTTTAATACAGAAGCTTTACACAACAGATAATGATGTAATTCTGTCTTCTACTCCAACAAGATGCTCACATGCTTATTCTCTATGTACCACAGCACTCTGTGGCAATATGATGGGTTTACACTTAGTATGAGCTGAAAATAGACAACAGGCCCTCAGAGTTTCTTGCTGCCCTTTCTTACAGCAGGACCAGGCTTTCCTTCTTCCCTTAGTAGTGTTTTCTAACCCACTGGCTCCTTCAGCAAAGCAGCACCTGATAAAACTCTGTGCAATGAAAATGGATCCAATATCACACAAGTCCACTTGAACTGCACCCACTCAGAGAAGGGCTGTACTTAGCACAGAGATTTTCCCTGCCAGGGCTTGAGAGCAGTTCCCTCATCTCCCTCTCCATTCAGCTGACTGCACTCAAGGCCAGCTCACTAATAAGGCAGAACTTGTCTGAGAACATTTTTGCTGGCCTTGGAGCTCCTTGAGAAAAAACATGAACAGAGCTTCACAGCAGCCTCAGGGAACCTCCTCTATGAAGCTTCAGCAAGGTCTCTGCTCTTCACTTCAGAGCAACTTTCAGGCAGAGGTTCTCATCACTGAGCCTCAACTACAAGGCAGCAGCATCACAGCCACGTTCACTGCTGATCCAAACCCTGAGTGACCCCGTGGACTCTATTCCCTGATTTGTACCCAGACCTGCCTTGCTGCTATGGGTCTGCCTGGCAGGTACTGAGCTGTGCCTGACCCTGCTCAATGTCTCCAGTCTGATCCTGACCTTGAATTGCTGTCCTGTCTTAGCACTATGGATTTGTCTGGTGAGCTGGACTGTGAGCTGGGTTTAGATACTGTCACTGGACTTGATCTTTTCCACTTTTTTGGGAACTGTGGGATTTCCCATTGCCAGTGAGGCCACCACCTCTGTCTTCCTTCCTGTAACCCTTACATACACTCATATAATACCCACACTGCTGTCTGACCATCTGCAGTGACTGAGTGTGGGGGATGCAATGTGCTCCATTCCTGTAAATGCAAAGCCTTCAGCTGGTTTGCAATGAAAATTTTACTTGAGACTTGAATTCCAAAATGGTTTTGGTGGGCTTGAGAACTTTATTTGAGGATGACTGTTCCACAGTACTCCTCACCAAGAACAGTGTGTGGCCATCTGACAGCAGTTAAAGGGAGTAAATCATTACAGAAAACAGTTTTCCAAAGAAATGCTGAGGACCTCAGTCAGGAGATGTTTTTTGAATGGGGAAAACAGAGAGGGAAAACAACAAAATGGAAAAGAAGGCAAGCATTATCAAATACAACCTTCTGTTAAAACTGCAGCTACAAGAGATGACAAAAAAGCAGCTGCAGCTTCAGCCTTGCTTAACCCAGTGTTTAAGCAGTTAAAGTTACTTTACAGCACAATGGAACACAGTTTTGGAGGGAGGCCATGACTCTTTACCTGCAAACTTCACAGCAGTGATGGAAGAAGAATGTTCATCCAGGGTCTGCTGCAGGCTGTAGTCCTTTCCAGCATCCAAAACATGAATCAATCTGTCCCTACTGGCTGAGGCTAAGAGCTTTAAGCCTGTCAGAAAATGATAAAGAGTGCAAGACCATTACTAAAGAGTCATTTGCTCTCCCCATCACTATTTTAAAACAGCTTCTCAAGTAATCTTAAGGACAAAACATTAAACTGTAGTTAACTGCATGGATGGACACAAAGGAATGCCCCTGGATTTCACACTGTACTAACAGACAGAAAAAGTTTCAGTCTCAGCCTACAATATTTCATGGAACAATATAAGAATGAAGCACTTTTCAAAATCCAGCTCTACTGGCCCAACACTACAAACCCACTCTGAAATCCAGGAGTAGCTCACCACTGAAAGTTCAGACATACCATGGCTGGACAGTCTTGACTTGCTCAACACCACATTCACATGCAAAAGGGAATAAGCTTAATTGCATTTACCTGTATCAGGTTTGGAGTACTCCAGACATAGGATCTCAGAGTCATGGGCTTCCACCTTCAACATTTCCTTCAGAGACTGCAATTCATATATCCTAAGACACAACATGGCTGATTCAGTATGTTTAATGAAATTAGTAGGGCCTAGTTTTGATTCTCATGCCTGTCCAGCCCACAGCCTGCACAAGAAGCTCTAGGGGATTACCTGAGGGTGCCTATCCTGTCCCCTGAAGCCAGGTGCTCCCCACTGGGACTCACACAGACTGTGCGGATCCCAACCTTCGTGTCCATTGCTTGTGCATCAGCTTTGTCTGCACTCCCTGCTGAGTTGTAATCAGTGTCCAGAAGCACCTGAGTGTTGTCATCTACATAGATGATTTTCATCAAGTCCTGGGGATACAATTCACAAAAAAAAATATTAATTAGTTACAAAGTGTTAAAGCGAAGAACCTGTCTCAGAAACTGGGCTCCTGGCGACCATGGACACTTCAGTGGCAGTAATGCTGTAACTGGTGGCACTTTTAGCCAGAAGCAAGCATTCAGCCCCTTCATACTGCAGGATGAAAGTTTCACAGCTGTGTCTGATGATGGCCCTTTGCAAGATTCCCCTTCAAGCTAGAAAGTAACAGCATCTCCTTTACAATAAATAAACTCTGAAAGGGTCTTCTAGGGATCATTCCAGTCAGCCCACGCTTTTTGAGAAACAGAAAGAAACAGGAGCTTTTTCCATCATGAGCAGATTGCTGAGAATGGAGAGGTTAGGCCTGTTGTGACCAGCACAACTGAGAACAGAAGCAGATGTCTGTAGGTAATCATGCTTCTGTATGAGTATTCTCCTCCCTCTTATGCAGATGAAGTGAGTGTAAACTGTTCCGCATTTAATTCTGCCAAACCTCTGCCTCATTGAATGCATCTTTCTCAAACAAATCAAAGATGGAGAAACAGCTCTCCTGAAGCACATGGTATGAGCTATTTTGGAAGAGACTACGTTTGGTGAATCCTTGGGTCATTTATAGAAAAACCAATAGCTTGCAGGGCCACTTCAGACATACTGATCCTCCTTTCACGTTTCTTCAGATTCATGGATTTTATCAGACTTGTGCTCTGCTTACAGAGAAGCCCGTATTGACACAAAGATCTAAGGAAGTTTGGGCCTTAATTTGGGAATACCCATGCATGAAGAAGAGCAAGCCCAAGGACAAGAAGGTAACCAAAACCTGGGACCTTACATTGCTGAGGATGTTGCGGTGCAGGGCTGTGCCGTGGATGTTGGAGCTCTCGGTGTTCCACAGGCGAATGGTGTTGTCAGAGGAGCAGGTGATGAAAGAACCAGGGGGGAGGCATGGCTGATTGTTGTCCTTCACCTCTGGATACATCTAAGGACAGGTAAAACCAAGCCCTGAATGAGATTGCCTGGCACCTGGCATTCTGAGCAGGTTTCAAAACAAAATGAGATAAAAGGAAAGCCAGGCAGTTCTCCTAATGAAAACCTGTGTGCAGACAAGAGCTTTGTGTTCACTTCAAACAAGTGCTCACTGAGCTTTCCTGAATGCAGAACATTTTGTTCCTTTGAAACAGCCTTTGTTTCTAATAGTTTAGAGAGCAACTCAAAGACAGCACAGCAACAACCATGCAACAACAACCCTGCAGTGTTGTTTGCAACTTTCAGCTACTATTGCCCGTTTATAATCCAGAAGAAAAGGGTGAGATACAATTAATAAATAAAATTTAAAAAGAGCCCTCGACCTTTTCTCACTTTCTTTCCACTTCTCCCTTTTCTGACCACTGCTAGACACACTTCAACACACTACTGATCACACTGTTTCCTCCACCTCCTTTCCATCCCTCTGTCCCTCTGAGGCAAAGCCAGCTAGACAGACTGGAAGATGGCAGCCACTGGAGAGGCTAATTCAGGATGTCCTGGTAAATAGGCTAAGAAAAATCAAGTTGAGATCTTCTAACTTGTTTTGTTCCTCTGACTTCAGAGCACTTGCTCACCACAGACCTCAAACAATTTTTTTTGGAGGTTGGCAGTGACCTCTTGAGTATTTTATCAAAGAAGCCCCTGCATTCAGCCTCGTCTAGTTCTGCTCTTTCTCCTGCCTCTCACCTTTTAATGGTGAGATTTTTACACTCCATTGAACACATTTGGTCAGCCACTGCCACGCAGCCAAAGAACTTTTCCCAGCTCCATCTCAAGCCCAGAAGCAACCACACCAACCACAGGAGGAGATCTTCACTCTCTCAGCTGCCACTTGGAATCCAACCCTTGTGTCTGCAGGCAACGTACCTCGATGTTCCACACGCAGGAGGAGTGGTACAAAGCAGAGTACACCTTGCCCACTTTCTTTGGGTCTTTGACATCCCACACATAGAGGCTGTGGTCATTGTACACACAGGACAGCCACTGGTTGGTGGGATCAAAGGTCAAGGCAATGGTGTCCGGATACTTCGCATCAGCTGTGCCAGAGAACAGACGACTGCACAAAGAGAGAATAAAAACCTGATTAATTTGCACTCTCTCGGAGCCAGAGGATGGAGGTGAAATGTAAGAGCTCTGGTTCTCCACTAGCAAGGTGGACAATACGCTGTGGCATATACAGGCAGAGAGAATAGGTGGCTGGGAAGACCTGTCTCTTGAACAAAGTCCCAAAAGAAGCATGAAAATCCCATGGCAAAAGCCATTCTCCTTGCCCTGCATCCAGGAGTCCCACAGCAGACAGGCAACTGACCTTCCCTGACACTTCATCATCATCATTTACCCCTGCAGAACCAGGCTGTAAAATCCAAGGTAAATCTCAAAGCAAAGGGGAGACAGGATCCTCTTTTGGGGGGCACTCTATTTAGTTTACTGATTGCAGGAACTGCTGCACCCCAGAGACAGGAGCACATCAGCACAAGGGACAAAGGGATGATTCATTTCAGTGGCCACTTGACACGTTTCCCTTCCACACCCATCCCACACACAGGTCACCTTGGTGCTGCTTGCAGTGCTCATGAGATAGGCAACTGCAGAGGGATCCAGTTCTTTCTAGACAGGCAAGATGGAAAGTCTAAAAGAAATTCTGCAGACCAAGGAAACATCTTCTTCCCCCAAGCTAGATCAAGATCACCCCATGTGAACCCTGTATCTCCTCTACAAGAGTCCTCTGTTGAGTACTGCTACCATGAAAATAAAGAAGGAGCTGTTCTCTTGTCCTGAGGTGAACACAGCCACCCCACAATCCTGCTGATGGTGTCAAATGAGGCAATTACAGCCAGACTGCCAGAATGCTGAGAGCAGGGAATTGAAAAGGACTGGTGGAGATGCAGGGATGAGGGCCACAGTGCATGTAACACACCAGAAAACTGGAGCCCTGTTTCTGCAACTGCAAAGCTTTGAGGGCTAAAAGAGCACAGCCCAGACCCCATCAAAAAATCAACTCATTGATACAGCTGTGGGCAGCTCACTGTGGGCAGCTGGCATCCCACAGAGAGGCTCCAGCATGCATGGGAATATAAGTCCTGTGCTTTCAAGATTCTTTGGAAGTAACAAGAACAACAAAAAATGTTAACATTGTAATAAGCTCTACAAATGCACACTAAAAAATCACATGAATATTTCTATGTGACTGAGGGAGAGCAGCAGAGTATTCTTAAAGGGTCTTGTATACATTCTCTTGACTTTAGCACTACCAGAAGCTGGTTACACTTTTTACTGAGAGTTCCTTCTCAATCTCCCTTACTGGAATATCACTGTCTCCCACTGATCCTCTGATCCACTCCCACTGCAGTTCCCAGCCCATGGCACTGAGTGCCACATCCAGGCTCTTTTGAAATATCTCCAGGGATGCAGAATCCACCCCTTCCCTGGGCAGCCCATTCCAATGTCTGATCACCCTCTCCATAAAGAAATTCTTTCTAATGTCCAACCTAAACCTCCCCTGGCACAACTTGAGACCTCTTGTGCCCTCTTGTCTTGCTGAGAGTTGCCTGGGAAAAGAGCCCAACCCCCCCTGGCTCCAACCTCCTTTCAGGGAGTTGGAGAGAGTGATGAGGTCTCCCCTGAGCCTCCTCTTCTCCAGCCTCAACACCCCCAGCTCCCTCAGCCCTTCCTCACAGGACTTGTGCTGGATCCCTTCCCAGCCTCCTTGCTCTTCTCTGGACCTGCTCCAGCACCTCAATCTCCTTCCTGAGCTGTGGGGCCCAGAACTGGACACAGGACTCAAGCTGTGGCCTCCCCAGGGCTGAGCACAGGGGCAGAATCCCTTCCCTGGACCTGCTGGCCACGCTGTTCCTGAGCCAGCCCAGGATGCCATTGGCCTTCTTGGCCACCTGGGCACACTGCTGGCTCATGTTCAGCTTCCTGGCAATCCAGACTCCCAGGTCCCTTTCTGCCTGGCTGCTCTCAGCCACTCTGTCCCCAGCCTGTAGCACTGCATGGGGTTGTTGTGGCCAGCAAGGTTGTTGTGTAGCCCAGCAAGCAGCTTTGGGCATGCAAGGCAAAGCAGCAACAACTCGGGGAGCTCTGCACCCGGCTGCCAATTTTCATCCCTAAAAAGACCACAGTGGAGATGGCAAAGATCTGGAGAGCAGTTCTAACCCCAAGAAGCCTCCCTTGCTCCCTTCTACCCCCCTGCACAGTACCTGGCCTCGGTCACACTGGCGATGTCTGTCCCCAGGAAGTGTGGCTTTGGCAGAGTGGTGACAAAGTGGAGGTTCAGGGGGTTAAAAATCCGCACGGTGCCATCGGCGCAGCCACAGAAGATGAAGTCGTGATTCACTGAGATGCAGTTGGCCACAGTGGTCTGAGGAGGACACAGCACACAAGGAGGCAAGTGAGCAAGGTACTCTCACCTCAGTGGTCACCAGACACACAAGGAGAACAGCAAACTGACAGACAAAGGAGTCATGGTCAAAAGAGCTGAAGTGAAGCCCTGGGAGAGTAAGGAAAAGCCTAAAAATCCAATTTTTTCTTCCTGAGGAGCTTCCCAGCCAAGGTCCACTGCAGATTCCAAGTGGTTAAAGAAAAATCTGAGTTCCTCTGTCACCTACTGAGGTGACAGGTCAGCAGAGCTACATATTTGCTCCAGGTGAGTCCTGCTCTGAACAGGTTTTTTGTTCCTCTGTGATATTCAGCACCCCTGGCAGACAGGCAGCACCTCACCCTGTACTAGCAAGCCAATACATTACCTGTCACAAGTGGGTAAGAAAAAATGGATTTTCTTCCCCCTCCCACTGTACAAATGGCAGAAAAAGGTACAAAATGGAGTGTGGTGATAAGGGGATGAGTTCAATGCAAAACTTTTTTCCAACTTACTGTGAAGCTGTCTGTATTCTGAGCGAGAGTGAAAGGCAGATTTTAGAGAGGAAAGGAGAGAAAAGAAGAGGCATTTCACTTGAGTGAAAGCATGGAAAGATCTTCCCCTTGAAAAATAAACTTTCTTTTTTCAAGTAGGTATCTTATATTCAATTGAAAGGAAAATAAGCATGATCAAATTCTTAACTTTGGGCCAATCTGGTGATTTAGAGCACACAAACCAACTACTACTTCAGAAACCTTCAGTTGAGATTTCACAAGCCAAGTAAGACACTACAGAATGGATAGAAATCAGAGTCCTTCTAAAACTCCTACTAGCCCAGGCCAAGCCAGGAGGGACAACACTGGAATAAGCATGAAAGAGTTTCAATGATTAATAAAATTCCTTTGCCAAGGAGAAGTGCTATTTTTGTCTGGATTTTCAGAGTAAATCACAAAGTGGCAGAGACCAAATAACTTTCACTGCTGGTGATCAGCTTGTGCTCCCTGAGTGGACATTTTATTTGTTGTTCCTACTCTGCTTCAGCAAGCACAAATAGTTCAGAACAGGAGGACACAAAACTCACCCTCAGCTCTACCCACTTGTCTAGCAGCCTTTTTTCATTGAATTCACAGAGCAGGCCTGAGGATGTGATACAGAAGGTGCTGTCAGCTTTTTTACCCCTTCCACATGCTACATCTGCAAAGAAGTTGTTCCTCAGTTCTCCAAGCAATCCTGAGCGACCCAGCAAGGGGACTGTGGCATTGACCTACCAATAAAAAACAGTTTATTTAAAAAAAACAAAAAAACAGTACACAGCAAGGTAGTACAGAGAGACATTTTTTACAACATCAAGCCTTGAGTGCTGAAGTATTTTAAAGAGAGCTACAGGCAGATGTAGTGACAAATTTTACTTGCTGCAGACCCCACTGGTTGTATAAGTGCATTGGGACCATCAGTATTAGCATGTCAGTGGAAGAGAATGTTACTTGTGTCACCAAACTGTGCATCCAAACCTATGACCCAGAGATAGAAACCAATCACTGGAAGAACAACACTTCCAGGGGCAATTTGTGTTTTATACCAAATGCCAAAGCAAGGTTCAAGCATGAAGCAGGAACATCTTTTTCTGAGCATGCAGAAAAATCATGTGGATTCTATCCCCAGAGAAGAATAGAACAGCTAAAAGTTTTAGACACTTTAGTTGGGTCTTCAGAATAACACTCATTTGAGATGCTCAGACAAACATCAAGCACCTTGCCCCACCTCTGTGCTCCAAGCTGTTCAATAACAGCAGCTCTTTCCTAGTTTTGTCCTGCCTTTTGGTAGATGTGACTCTTAAAGAACAAGCATGCTGCTATCCAACACCATGAACCCCACCTCAGTGCAGGATAAGCTTTGGTGTCTTTTGGTGCCACCAGCCCATGGGGAGACTGACACTTGAGAGCCAGAGGTGGAAGGCTATGCTTGAATCCCAGCACAATCAAAATGCTCCCAGTTCCACAGTTCACTGGGGTAAAAATCCACCCTTCTGTAAGATGGAAATGCCTGTTCACAGCTTGGTCTTGAGGCACTTTCTCTCACCTTGGAGGTTTTGCTGTCATCCAGGTACCAGAACTTGATGTGTCGATTCCCAGCAGTGACAAAGTAACTGCAGTCCTCTGAGAAGGACACTGCTGTCACTTTACTTGAGACTTTGTTGGCTGCCACCACGATGTTTTTCTGGAAACATAATTGTTTAGATATCTTAATTTCTTTGCTCAGAAGCAAAAGAAACTCATTTCAATTACGGGCACGTATCCAGTACAAATGCTGCAGCAGGGAAAAGACAAGGCCCAAACCATTCCTCACTCATCCCTGAATGGAACCTCCCTGCATCAGCACTAGCAGGGAGCACTGATTTGGCAGACAGCACAGGTCACATTTGCATTCAATTCTATTTCCACATTGATTGGGATCTAGAAGAAATCAGCAGGCATTACTGCCTGCAGGAGCTGGCTGTCTGAGCCATGACAAATGTTGGTTTCACAATCAGCAAGACCTCAGAGCAAACCCATTTCCCTTCCTAAACTGCAAAAACAATGTGGGGCAGCACAGAGAGGAGCTCTCCCAGCCTCCAGATATCAAGGCACTGGAGATGGGCAACAGGTATTTTTATTTTATTTTTTTTTTCCACAGGGAAAATTGTCCTGGTTCCTCCTTTATTAAAAGACCCAAACCACAAAAAGATTATGCCTGTATTGAAAGGGACAAAGCAAAATCTGTTACATCTGAAATGTGCACCTCAAACCATCAAAGAGTTGGGGAAAGGAGGAGGAACATTGCAGGGACAGAATAAAGGAATGGGCACTGCCCAAGAAGAATGGTCAGATGACAGAGTTCCCTGTCCATAATACTGGTGTTCAGTTTTCCTCCCTCTGCCTTTCCCCAGGGACCAAGTAGAAGGGAGCATAGAAAAGGTTTCCCCTCTGACTGTGGTAGATTTTCAACCATGCAGCTTCCTTTACCTTTCCCTTCAGAAGGGAGTTGGTTGCTCCCAGTTTTCCAAACACAATGCCCTCAGCACACAACCAGTGTCACACTGAGGGCCCCATCAGACATCCTGCAGGCACAACTGATGAAACTGGCAACAGAGGAATCTTGGCTGCTGCACCATGTCACCCCATGTCCCCATGGAGGACCCCCTAGCCCAGACTGGGGGAAAAGCAAGGGCAATAGCCATTAACATAATTTCTTTAAAGACAGTGCACAGAGAAAGGCTTAGAAACCCTGCAGACCTCAACATCTGGACTGTTCCTGTGGCCTTTCTTTAGGAAAGGAAGGGGACCCTGTGGATAACAGGGAGCTTCTTCTCCATCACAGTCGAGTGACCAAGCATGTCTCCTCACCAGGAAAAATAGGAAAATTAAAGCAGCTCCACAGTGGATAAAAGGGTTGTGGTTAAAAGTCCAGGAAAGTGCTTCAGAAGATCTGTTTTCACATCTTGGTCTCAGTCATTGTTGACTTTGGACAGGTAAAGTCTCTATTTTTGGCACCAAGCCTACAAAATAAAGGCTAACTGGACACCCCAATAGTTACAGTCTGAAATGTATGCTTAAAGTGCATGTTCTTTAATGCAGAAGAGTGAGATAGTCCTTACCTCACAAGCTCTCATAGACATAAATAGGATCACAGTAAAAAGAAAAAGCTGAGTAAGTGAAAGAAAACAAAGCTACTTGTACTGGGCCATGTGGTATGACCATCTTTAAGTAACTGCTTTCATTTGTGTAACTAGAAAGAAGTGAAAATCTTCTTTGGACCACTCAGTTTTCAATAGTTTTCAACAGTGCATGTTTTCAACAGTGATGTACACACATTTTATCAGTCCATATTTCAGCTGTACTACAAAAATAGCAAGGTGAAACTTCAGCTCGTGGAGGAGAGAACCAACAGTGAGATCTTAAATTACAGCACAGGAAATGGGATGAAGAGAGTAACAGGAGCTCAGGCTTAAAAGCAGTAAAAGAAGAGAAGGTTCCAGGGAGACCTTAGAGCTCCAGTACCTGAAGAGGGCCTATAAAAAAGCTGGGGAGGAACTTTTTATGAGGGTGTGTAGTGACTGGAATGGTTTTAAGTTGAAAGAGGGAAGATTCAGGTTAGACATTAGACTAACATAGTATAGACAAAGTATCACAAAGCCTAACACACTAAAAACAAACTAAAAACAAGCCAAGAGCACCCACAAAAAAATGAGAGTTTTGCTGCTGAGAGTTTTGCTTCTTCAACATCATAAATTAGTTTTTAACAAGCCTCTAAAAAAACATAAGACTGTGACAAGGTTTCAAAGTCCAGGCTTTTCTGGCTGGACAGCAAGATGCCACACGTCTTCAAGCATAAAAAATTTCCCTTCACTGAAATGACTTAAACCTTCCCTAAGGGACCCAAGTTCTCTCTCATGTCCAAACCTCTCTGTGTCTACGCACATCAAAAAACCCACCAAAACCAAACAACAACGACAAGATTCATAAAGAAAGCAGAAACACTGGATACAACTGAAATAGTTTACAGCCAGACTTAAAAATTTAGCAACACCCTGTTGTCCACCCAACCTCCTAGTGAACTTACCTTCCATGACCACACGTTGACAATCATGTCATGCTGGTACCCCACTGACACGATGTACTTGGAGCTGGGGGAAAAGGCCACACAGGCCACTCCATACTTGTGCTCCTGGAGCTCAGCCACCTGGGTTCTCTCAGCCACATCCCAGACCCTGACTGCTGGCATGTGCCCACTCTAGAGGGGACAAGAACAGACACACAGAGCAGGAAACATAACCACCAGGGTCAGTTCTGATAGAGTCAAGCACATAAATGTGTGTGGGCTTGGGAAAAGATGATGCATTCACAACAGAGGTTCCTTCAGTTCTTTAAAGCCCAGGCTGTGACTGAGCACCTCTCTGAATTTCAACAGGTATCTGAAATAATTAATCCATACTCCACTGCTTTAATCCTTTTCTTATGCTACTCACAAAACAGCCAGGTATTAGTACAACACTTTTGATCCATAGAATCATAGAATCATAGAATCATAGAATCCTAGGGGTTGGAAGGGACCTCGAAAGATCATCTAGTCCAACCCCCCCTGCCAGAGCAGGGCCCCCTAGAGTACATCGCCTAGGAACGTGTCCAGGGGGGTTTTGAATGTCTCCAGTGAAGGAGACTCCACAACCCCCCTGGGCAGCCTGTTCCAGGGCTCCGTCACCCTTACAGTAAAAAAATTTTTTCTGATATTCAACTTGAACCTCCTATGCTCCAATTTACACCCATTACCCCTTGTCCTATCACTGGTCACCACTGAGAAAAGCCTAACTCCATCTCCCTGACACTCACCCCTTACATATTTGAAAACATTGATGAGGTCACCCCTCAGTCTCCTTTTCTCCAAACTAAAGAGACCCAGCTCCCTCAGCCTTTCCTCATAAGGGAGATGTTCCACTCCCTTAATCATCTCAGTAGCTCTGCGCTGGACTCTTTCAAGCACTTCCCTGTCCTTCTTGAACTGAGGGGCCCAGAACTGGACACAATACTCCAGGTGTGGCCTCACCAATGCAGAATAGAGGGGGAGGAGAACCTCTCTCGACCTACTATCCCTCACCTTTGCAATGGGGACTTGCAATCAGTGCACAAAAAGCATCCTAATAGATCATCTCTCTGAAATCAGTGAACAGAAAGGCCCTGACACAATGGGGACAAAGATTTCAAGCCAGGTCGTGCCATACAAAACCAGGACATGGTAACTATCACACACCATTTGAGCAGTATCATTTCTGCCACAAAGGTAACACGTGGCTGCCTGAAAGAGAGAGATCAGAGAGATCTCTATCACAGAGAGAAATACTGAGGGAGCCAGAGCCTCTGGTTTTATATTTGTTCTCCAGAGAAACAAAAGGTTTCAGAAGTTCCAATTCAGTACCTCCTGTGAGACAATTCTATTCCTTTGTTATCAAACCAAAATTAACCAAGATGCACAAGATGAGCTGAAATGGTGGCCAAAAATGTGCCTGATGGGCAAATCCTCACCATTTTACATTGAAGTCTGTCAAAACAGTAGCTTGGAAGATAAGATAAGATATCCATGGCAACATGGCAAAATGGGACCTCTTCTGATCAGTTTTAAGTAATTTGATTGGGTGGGAGAGGAAAATCTGATCGGGGGAAGTCAAAGCTTCAACAGCTCGGAATTGTGCAGGTTTTTAATTGCCTTGCTTCAAAAGCCTCCCCAAGCAACTGCTTGGGGCCTGGAAAAATGCCATGGTCAGGTTTTAGTGCAGGTGCTGCAGTTCTCCCTCCTGCAAGGCAGAGCTGAGGTCTCAAGATGGCTGGCAAGATGTGACAAGGAGCTGAATCAGCTCTTCAGAGCAACTGCTGTACTTGAAAACATCCATCTGCATGTACACACGTATCTGTGTTTCACTGCATTTTGGCAGACCTTGAAAAATTTCATTTGTATTTCTTCATTTAAGAAATGTTCACCAAAAGTGAGCTCTTTGTGATCCCCGTGAATAAGAAATACAGCATCCATGGGGAGATTGAATTAAAAAAAAAAATTTAAAAAATTTAAAAATTAAAATATATATATTTTATATATTTATATAAAAATATATTTTTATATTTACTTATATATATTTAATATATATTTAATATATTTATATATAATATAATATTTATATATTTATAATTAATTATAAATATATTTATTTATCATTTATATATTTATAATTTATATATTTATAATATATAATATATTTATATATTATATATAAATATATTTATATATAAATATATATTTAATATATATTATATATAAATATATAAAATATATAATTATATTTATATTATATATATAATATAAATATATTTATATAAATATATATATATAAATATATATATAAATATATATATATTATATATATAAATATATTTATATATAATATATATTATATATTATATTATATTATATTATATTATATTATATTATATTATATTATATTATATTATATATAATATATATGTTATATATATAAATATAATATATATAAATATAAATATATATAAATATATAATATATAAAATTTATGTCTATAAATATATATTCAATATATATAATATATATTTTATATATAATATATATTTTATATGTATAATATATTAAATATATATTTGTATATTTAATATATAAATATATTAATTTTATATATTTATATATAATATGTATCATATATATTTAATATATTTATATATTTATATATTTTTATATAAGTAAATCTAAAATATATATGAATATAAATATGTATAAATATAAATATATTTTATTTTTATATTTATACATTATATATTTATCTATTTATATATTTATTTCTATATTTACATATTTTTACTTTTCTATATTTATATATTTTTACTTTTATATATATATATATATATATATATAATTTTTTCCCTGGATATTAGATAAATAAGACATGTAATATGTATGGTAGCCAAGGACTGACCTCCATCCTCTCCCTCCTGAAAAGGCAGAAAACGAAGGTGTTCAGGTCTTATCAGGCAGAAGGAGCATGAGGCTGCTCAAAGGGCGTCGGACAAAATGAACTCGGGAAACGTTTCACTGTGGGCCAGAGGCTGACTCAGGGGAGACTTCTGACACCAGCAGGGGACACTGCTATGCTAAGGAAAACCTCCAGTGTCAGACACGTGGGAGGATACTGGAAAAGTTTTACAACAGGGCGAGAGGAGACATGTTTTGCAACAAGGCCAAAAAAAGCTTCCAAGTATAACTGGAGAGGCTTTTTTGGAATGTTTGGGGTGGGTTTTTTTGTTGTTGTGGTGGTGGCTTTTTTATATAAATCTGAACTTGCCATTTATCCCAATGAAATTTCAAACTGAAAAAGTTTGTGTTGTTAGAAAGAAAAATACCCTGTATCACTCTTCTTACCCCACATGAAAAGAATAGAGCAACCAGAAAGAAACAAAGACAGCAGAATCATCAGAACTGAACAGCACAGAGAAAAAAAAATACATGTATAAATATTATACATGTAATTATAAATTATAAATATTTATAATTTTAATTATTATAATTAGTAAATTAATAAATAAATATTTATTAAATATTATAATTTTAATATTATAATTTTAATATTTATTTATAATTATAATATAGATATTATAATTTTAATTAAAAGAGGGGTTTTATTGCATTATGGCTTCTAGAGTGTTAGGAGGCACAAACCAAATCACAGCTTTAAACCTTGTGCTTTCATTAAAACAAAAACCAACAACAATCTCTGCTGCTGTGATGGAAAATCAGTGCGTATTTTCTCTGTGTCAAGGTGGCCTCCATCCCAAAACACTCTGGTTTCTGCAGGATTCAGGAGCCACCCAGTGAGGTGACAGCTGCCATCAGGGTGGCTGCAGGAGGCAGCTCTGGGGTGAAGAGCCTCCAGCTTGACAGCTCCAACACAGAGCTGGGAAATCCTTCTGTTCTCTGGGTGAGAGGCTCAGGAGGGGACCTGTTTCACACATGTTCCTTCTCCAAGCCTGATGGAGGCACAGGGACAAGGAGTAAATGACCCATTAATCCCACAGAAGAATAAGCTGAACCCAACCCTAAAGGGGACAGTCAATATTTCTGTCAGTTTCCAACATGCAGCAATTCCACAGCCTGTGTCTTGAATTTCTAATGCAGAGCAGAGACACAGTGCACTCATCCTTGTTCTCCCCCTTGGGCATGTTTGGAAAGAGGAAGCAATCATCACCCCCAGCCAAACATCCAATGCCAAACCACAGGCACCAACATCTGCTGCCACCATTCCTAAAGCTCCATTCCACAGGCACATTTCACTTTTTCCACAACACTGTTACTGGCTTTAGTTACTTCCTTAAATCCTAAAGGGACAACACGAAATTCAGATGAAGTTTAAGGACTATCCAAGTACTCTTCATTGATTCTAGCACCAGAGCCATGCTGTGTGTCCTTCCTCATATATTCATCCTACCTTCAGACCACACATGCCACCCCAAAAGATCTGTCCCCTAAGCTGATGAGAGACAACACACTGAAAAAATGCCAGGAGGAGCACCCAAAGCCAACCACAACCTAGTAGGGTCCACTGAGAGGCAACTCTGAAATAGATTTATCTGTCTCAAAGCAGCTCACTGACTGGTTAAGATGGGATCATAGAACCATAGAATCATAGAATGGGCTGGGTTGGAAGGGAGCTCAGAGATCATCAAGTCCAACCCTTGATCCACTCCCGCTGCAGTTCCCAGCCCATGGCACTGAGTGCCACATCCAGGCTCTTCTGAAATATCTCCAGGGATGGAGAATCCACCCCTTCCCTGGGCAGCCCATTCCAGTGTCTGATCACCCTCTCCATAAAGAAATTCTTTCTAATGTCCAACCTAAACCTCCCCTGGCACAACTTGAGACCTCTTGTGCCCTCTTGTCTTGCTGAGAGTTGCCTGGGAAAAGAGCCCAACCCCCCCCTGGCTCCAACCTCCTTTCAGGGAGTTGTAGAGAGTGATGAGGTCTCCCCTGAGCCTCCTCTTCTCCAGCCTCAACACCCCCAGCAGCTGCATTTACCAACACACAGTATTAAACTACAAGGGGTTACATATTTAATACATAGAGCTCCTTCACTAACCCTTTCCTAGTGACAGCTGCACAGAAACCCATTTTAGTTGATGCTTGCAGAAGAAAAACTACTCCTCACAGCTTTGCTGAAAATGGAGGAAACTGCAGAGACCTTCAGGATGGCCAAGATGTGCCCTCTTCTCCTCCCACTTACCTCTCCTGTAACCAAGTACTTTCCATCTGGCGAGAAAGCAAGTGCTGTAATTGTTTTCCTAAAACAGAGAAAATGACAGTGAGAAACATTTGTGATACCATTCCAATATGCCATGACTGGGAAGTAGGTTGGGATGAACTGGGAAGAAGCTGAAACCAAACAGAACATGATACAATGGTTTTGCTTTACCAGAGGTCTGACACTTGTCGTGGGGATTCCCTGCAGCCCAAGACTCCCTTTCAGCACCAGAAAAGTTGCAAAAGTTAAGGTTCATTCTGGTGCCTTTATTGCAGATGCAGGACCAGATCCTAGCACTGATTTCAAAAATGAAGTCATAGTTTCAGGTGGAGAGAGCTGTGGTAGGATGTGTCATGACTGTCAGCAGTTCCTCATGGGACCACAATGTTTATGAAATGGTGCAAAAAGCCCCTCACATTGCAAGGAACAGAATTAAACCAGCAGCAGCCCCTCCCCAGGGCAACTCTCACTGAGAGGACTTAGTCTGGAGCATCAGCAGCTCCTGCATTTCACACTCAAGTGATAAAACCTTTGATATTCACCTCCCACAGAAAGTAAGCCCAGCTAAAAGCTTCACTCACCTGGAACTGTTTAGAATATGGTGTTGCTTATTTTTTCTAGGGTTGAACAGCACAACAACACACCTAGATGGAGGAAACAGAAGAACAAAAAGAGTTGGCATGACCATGTGTAGAAAGAAAACCACCGGGATGTAGCAAAAGCAACCCCAAAAAGGTGTTTCATCCCCTGCCCTCAGAGGCTGAGCTGGGATTAACTGGAAATCACAAAGGGCAAGAGCAGCCTAGAGGGAAACCACAAGTCTCTCCCTTGTTGAGGATTCCCACGTGCTAGTACCATACAGAATTACCTTTCCAGCATCTGGGAGCCCTGAGTCTCTGGCTGCTCAAGCTGAACAGAAAGGTTAAGCATGAAAGTTTGTGCAACAGCCCTAACACATTGTGCTTTCTGACATAAAAGTGACACCAGATACCGGGCACCAAACCAGCATTCCTAGAATGGTGTGAAAAGGTCAGGAAAATAGGAAAGATGGGATCTTTCAGGAAAGCTCTCAGGGGATGGAAAGAAGGGAGATATTTGGGCTATATTTCTGTGTCTGGCCACAACACGAGACAGGAGAGAACCTGTTGAGAATAGCACAAGAACTGGCCAGCCAGTTGAGCAGTGAGACAGATGATGCCAAAAACTCTTGACCTCATGGACATTATAGTGAATAAACTGAACAGACAACTTGCTCAGGGGCCTTGCAGAAATCTCAGCGAGATGAACTGCAAAAGCAAGCAGTAGCAAACTCCTGGTAAGGAGTAATAATCACCTCCACTGGAAGGAAAACATGGACTGAAGGGGGAGGGAAGGAGGAGCCCCATCTCCTCACTGATTTGGCACATAGCACATTGCCTTGGTGCCTCAGCCCATCACAACCAGCATGGGGCAGTCCCAGGCACTGGAGCCTTCCCCATTCTGCACAAACACCCTACACACAATTTTGAAATCCTCACATAACCACATTTGTCTCATGGCAGAGCACAGTAACAACCAGTAACAGAAAACACATGGCCTTTACTGCTCCCTCCCAATAATAAATAAAAGGAGTGAATAAAAGGAGTTAGAACAGTGATTGCTCTTGTGACCTTGTGCCCTATCTCTCACTTCCATATCTGACATAGAAGTCATGGTTTTTGCCTCTCTGCCAGCACACATTCCCAGCACCTGCAGAGCCTCCACTCCTCCTTCCCTCCGTGCCAGGGGAGCCCCACGAGATGGATGCTGCAGCAAGAGGACTTCACCCACATCACCATCACCCTGGGGCTTGCCCGGGCTAGGGGGAGAAACACCCAGGACAGAGAAATAGAAGAGTTTGCCTGAAGCATCCCAGCAGGAAGGCCCAATCCAGGGCAGCACAGAAACCTACAGCAGCACCTCCCTGGGGTTTGCAGATGGGCACCGCACGCTCCTGCCCAGCACCCAGCACCCAGCACCCAGCACCCGTGGCACTGTGCTGCTCACAATGCAACGTGCAAAGTCTCTGACATCTCCTGGCCTTGCCCAGACAGCTGATCTTTCCCTTGGTCTGACTGGGCTACCCTGACAGAAGGAGTGTAGATTTTGAAATGGGAATGCAAGCAGGAAGGAGGCCTGAGGCACCAAGACCTCCAGCTCAGGGTCCCTGGCTGAAGCTGTCACACACCATGAACATTGCCAAGGCAAAGCAGACACCTTCAGAGGGTACCAAAACTTTAACCCCCAAAGCACCAACAACTCACAAGCTAAACCTGCCCCCCCCACATTAAACTATTCCTCTCCACCTGTGCCACTCAACACCCTCTTCTCCACCCACGCCCTACCCAGAAGGCAAAAAAGGCACCAAAATTTCAGTATAATTGAGGCAGGAAGCCATGACTGGAGAGGCAACCTTATGGAAGAGCAGGGAAAGTGTAAAAAAGCAGTTTGTTCAGACTAGGATTGATCCTTCTGTGCTTTCTGCCCTGGGGAACCAACATGGAGAGTTTCAAGTCAAAGATATGCTATATATTTCTGAGGGATTAGTGTAAAGAAGCAGGTGGTCTGTGATCCATTAACAAGTTAGCAGAGGTTAAGCCTCACAAATCACAAGATATGAAATAGGAAGTTAGCAGATGTGAAAATCTATCTAATCCCAAGCCTTCAGCTAATTATAAAAGCAAAGCAAAACCCCATTATGTGGAGTTGGATAGGGTTAATGGACCAAAATCCTGCTGACTTACGACAGGGATGAATTGTGCTCAAAATAAGCTTAAAAAAACCCAGAAATAATAACGGAATGACATCAAATCCTGGCAAAGATTTTCCTAAGCAGCTCTTAAATTTAAGTTTCTCTTCTATTGTGAGGAACTCTGCAGAAAAACAAGACTTCAGAGACATGAACACAGTCTAAAAACACAGGAAAGATGCAAAAAACAAACCACGGTCTCGAAACCAGGCAAGAAAACAAACCACTTCCTGGAATAGTATAGTGAACCACAAGGGTCCAGGACTTTGTCATTATTAACTTCCATGACAGAGCCTTTGGCAACTTACAATCAAGAATTTTAGGTCAGTTGCACTCAGGAGCAGGCTGGCTGCCAGCAGGCTTCCTCCTCACTTCCCAGCCCTTGGCCAAGTCAAGACCCCACAGTGAAAGTAAGAGCTGCCCAGCTCACACACCGAGGCCAATCCCCAAACTGCTCCAAGAATCCCATGGCTTCCAGTGCCAGAGCAGGGATCACAAACACGGATATTTTAACTTGGTCTTAAGAACAACCCTATGCTTGACTCACTGAGATGGACCTGTAATTAATAAAATCTCTCTGGAGGGAGGAAAAATAAATCACAGTATCTCCTTACTAGTCAGCAAGCTTTGATTTATGCCACAAAAATGTCATTTTAACTCAGACTTGGGGAAACAAGATTGAAGATAGTTATGTTGAGCTGGAAGCTAATAACTAACATAATTTGCTCTTTGGTTATGACCTTCTGTACCAAAAAAGTCATTTATTCAGGATAAATCAGTCTTTTAAATTTGCTTTCTTAAATTAGCTGCAACCCAACCAAAGCTACCCCACTGCTATGCTGTCCCATTATGATTTTCCACCATTACTCTGCTGTCTGCCACACAAAAGGCAAGGAAAATTCCAGACAACTCCCAAGGACACCTTATTTAGCAAGGTGGCAGCCCACAGACTACAACCTTACAGCAGGACACAGATATTGTTTGAGGAGTCACAGCACCCAACGTTGAAAACTGTCTCCCTAGCAAAATATTTGGGGGGGGGTGCTTAATCTACTCCATCCTAAAGAGCACAGAAATCAACCATTTCTAGCACTTTAAACTCTTCTGAGTGTTCAAACAGGCCTGAGTTGCCTGCTCAGACACTCCCAGCTGATTTTAGTGTGGCTCCAGAGCAGCTCCCTGCAGCCAGCAGTCAGCAGAACCTGAAGTGGTTCCCCAAACCAGGTGGCTCACAGCTCATTAATAGTCTGGGCATGCTCTGGTTTAGGGCAGGAAATTGGTCTGGCAGATTAAAGAGACTGAAGACACTGAGTGTTCAGACTGCTCACCCACCTACTTAACACTGCCTCCAAGCCCAGTAAGGCTACCAAGCCCTCAGGACACACTCTAAGTATCTATTTCCCTCCCTTTATGCTAGCTTTACTCTTAGAGCAGTTAAAATAATAGAAATAATTACCATGGAAGATTAATAGTGTAAAAGCAGAAAGCCATCTCTCCACCCTCCACCTTTGTCTGCTCCTTTATAAGGCAGCATTCAGCATTTTGCAGCCAGAGGGATGGGAAGGATGCAAGGGAAGAGAGCTCTGATCTTTTTTGTTCCCAGCTGACAACTGGGGATGTAAAGCAGGCAAAGCACTCCAAACCAGCACTTCTCTAAGGGTAACATCACCTTTTCCACCTGCTCCACACTTTTCCCAAACTGAAGCTGTCAAAACAAATTCAAGTCTTCAAGACACCTTTGTCTGAAGGGACCTTTTGAAATGCTTGGGCCAACATGCAAACTAAAACTACCTCCAAAAGCACCCCACATGAGAAACACTGAGCCTGGTGCACACCAGACTGACACTGTGGCACCCTTGTTTCAGCACAAACCCTCCATACTCTGCACCTGTGGGTGCTGCTCGATGATCACCTTTGAAATCATAGAATCATAGAATCATAGAATTAGCTGGGTTGGAAGGGACCTCAGAGATCATCAAGTCCAACCCTTGATCCACTCCCGCTGCAGTTCCCAGCCCATGGCACTGAGTGCCACATCCAGGCTCTTTTGAAATATCTCCAGGGATGGAGAATCCACCACTTCCCTGGGCAGCCCATTCCAATGGCTGAGCACCCTCTCCCTAAAGAAATTCTTTCTAATGTCCAACCTAAACCTCCCCTGGCACAACTTGAGACCTCTTGTGCCCTCTTGTCTTGCTGAGAGTTGCCTGGGAAAAGAGCCCAACCCCCCCCTGGCTCCAACCTCCTTTCAGGGAGTTGGAGAGAGTGATGAGGTCTCCCCTGAGCCTCCTCTTCTCCAGCCTCAACACCCTCAGCTCCCTCAGCCCTTCCTCACAGGACTTGTGCTGGATCCCTTCCCAGCCTCCTTGCTCTTCTCTGGACCTGCTCCAGCACCTCAATCTCCTTCCTGAGCTGAGGGGCCCAGAACTGGACACAGGACTCAAGGTGTGGCCTCCCCAGGGCTGAGCACAGGGGCAGAATCCCTTCCCTGGACCTGCTGGCCACGCTGTTCCTGATCCAGGCCAGGATGCCATTGGCCTTCTTGGCCACCTGGGCACACTGCTGGCTCCTCTTCAGCTTCCTGGCAATCCAGACTCCCAGGTCCCTTTCTGCCTGGCTGCTCTCCAACCACTCTGTGCCCAGCCTGTAGCGCTGCATGGGGTTGTTGTGGCCAAAGTGCAGGACCCGGTATCCACAGGTATATTCTGATTTCCAAGATGTTTGGAGAAATTATTCACTCCTGTATGGATTGCTGCTGTCCAAACCATCTATCAGTCAGCTGAGATCAAGTGTCCTCTTTGCATGCTGGTTCCCCTACAGAGGCTGTTGCTTATGGCACACATATTTAAAGGTATTATTTCTAGGTCTGTGATGCCACCCCACAAACTTTAAGTACACCTTTCTGATGCAAGCAGCTTTCATAAACAGCTTGGCTGTGGAATCTCTCCCAGTTCTCCTCTATCTTATGGGACATGCAGGTCACCTCAAACACAAGGGAAGGACAGAATCAGCTCTCACAGCCATGTCAAAGGGTTCTGCAGACAACCTGAGGGCTCTCCACAGCCAAGAAGAAAGTGGTGAAAGGTTCCTTGCAGAGCCTTCCAAGCCTCCATAAGAATACAGCCCTATCTTACACATGCACAAGTGTGCACCATATATGTAGATAAAAAGCTGGTGTTGTTTCAAGGGGATGGAAGGAGGGGGTGAGGATGAAGGGAGTGTTGCAGCAGTTTCCATTGCCTCCAGCAAGAGGGGAAAAAAATATAAAAAAGAATCAATTTCCCTAAGCTAAATATAGGAGCAGGAATGGAGAGAAATTGGATGTCAGTATCACATTTACACAAAGTATCTGACTCACTGAATCAGCAGCATGGGCCACTCCATGTACCTCCCCCCACCTTTACCTCTGCCTTTCCTCCTACTGGCTTCCCTCCTGCTCTTACCAAAATCCCAATTCCTGGGCATTTTACCCTTTTCATTGTCCTCCTATTTCCCTGCACATCCCTCAAGTCTTAGCTGCATTCCTCCAGCCATGTCCTTCCTCACCCTTCTTCATGAAGCTAATAAAATGCAGATTTCTGCACAAGTCAGTTTTGCTCTTTTCTTGCCACACCACACATTTCCCAGGGAGCCTGGGAAAATTAGAAGCCTGTGATAACATTCCTTCCCAAGTTATCCATCAACTCAGCATTGCCCTATCTTGTGGGAGAGATGACTGGAGGCAGGGTTTTTGGGTGAAGTCCTCCTCTGCTAAATACATACAGCCTATGCTATTAAAGAGGATGCTGTATGGAAGGAAAAAACCCCTCCATTGAGACATCAAAACAAACATTGGCTTTCTTTTTTCCCCCCACAATATATTCCTTTCATGGTGCTGCAAGAAGAAATGAAAAGAGCAAATAGTCCCATCACATCAAAACTGCGTCCATTTCTCAGTTTCTGGCTCACACTCTTCTCCCCACCCAAACCTATTCAAATGAGAGTGCAATAGCTTCCTACGCACCGAATACATGAAAAAAGAAAAAAGACATTGATAAGAACAAAATCTTTTTATACTGCACTGGTTGCCAAGGGAAGCTTGATCAGAGTGGAGCAGTGGCTACAAAAGCTGGTTTAATTTTCTCTGTGGCAACCCTTCCTGCCAAAAAGCTTCTTTAATTCATGGCCAGTACTGGGAGGGGGTTAACAGAGCTGACAGAGGATGTGCACACTGACAAGGAGCTGAAAAGGTATTTCCATGCAAGCTGAATTAATTAAATGCATGCTGAAAAGCAAGATGCATCTGTTGGGAGGTTAGGAAATGGGTAGAAATTACTTCAGAGGTCCCTGCACCAAACCATGAGCAACTAGAAGAATGGAAGCCTGAGAGATGCAGCTAAATTCAGGGCAACCAGGCTGGTGAAGGGATCCAGCACAAGTCCTGTGAGGAAGGGCTGAGGGAGCTGGGGGTGTTGAGGCTGGAGAAGAGGAGGCTCAGGGGAGACCTCATCACTCTCTCCAACTCCCTGAAAGGAGGTTGGAGCCAGGGGGGGGTTGGGCTCTTTTCCCAGGCAACTCTCAGCAAGACAAGAGGGCACAAGAGGTCTCAAGTTGTGCCAGGGGAGGTTTAGGTTGGACATTAGAAAGAATTTCTTTATGGAGAGGGTGATCAGCCATTGGAATGGGCTGCCCAGGGAAGGGATGGATTCTCCATCCCTGGAGATATTTCAAAAGAGCCTGGATGTGGCACTCAGTGCCATGGGCTGGGAACTGCAGCGGGAGTGGATCAAGGGTTGGACTTGATGAGCTCTGAGGTCCCTTCCAACCCAGCCAGTTCTATGATTCTATGATTCTGTGCTTCAGAAGCCAGCACAAGGTAACAAAAAGCTGCAAGGGCTGAACAAGAAACCCACTGTGGAACAGAAAGTGATCAATACATTTAGTGTGCCACTAGGACAAGAGAGCAGGAATTTCTGAGTGCCAACCAGGGACACGTTTGGTCTGTTTAAAAGGCTGTGTGGCACCCCAGAACAAGCTCTGCTCCCCAAAAGACAAGAAGGATGGCCAGAGCAGCCCAAACTGAAGTCCAATATCTTACCTCCAAACATTCAGACATACATCTTTAGACAGTGGGCACCCACATGCCAGAAGGAAATTGAGTAAATTGATCTGCAAGAAGGCAGAGCAGAACTGACAAGGATTTGTAGAGATAACCCCCAAAGGGACAGTGGCACCCCACCACCTTTGTTCCCACCACCCCTTCAGACTGTGGAACTGACAGGCAGGGCAGACGTGTCCCATTCTAACAGCAGGTGAGACCAAGAGCCAAGCAGCCTCTCTGTCTCTGCCTGGTGTCATTTGCTTTGCATAACCCCAGGACAGTGTTCCAATTACTCTCCTCAGCTGAGGGAGGGTAACAACAGTGACAACTCCCTTCTCATTCAACTTTCAATAGCCCAAGACAGATGAGCAAACCATTCAAAGAGCACATGATGCAATGTGCTACACAATACTACATCCCCAAACATGGGAGCCTCAAAATGCCCAACTCTCCACACCCTAAAGCCCAACAGTGTGACCTGGGGTTATCCAGAAAAACAGGCAACTGCACTCCCCACCACCTGCTAAAGAGGAGCACCTGCTAAAGATCCTCATGACCTGCTGCTTCCACCATGGTTTGTGCCTCTCTACACCTCCGCTTGCTGCAGATGAAAAGAGAGGGCTGAGTGGCCAAGAAATTCCTCCTCAGCTCCTGCCCTTCACGGGGCCAACAGAAAGAAACTCCTGCCATGCCCAGCCAGCAGCTCTCAACAGCCTCCTTACACTTGCCAGGCTATATTTTTATAACAGCCATCAGCATCTCTGACCTCCAGCTGCAGATGGCAGAGATGCCCAGGTCTGAAAAGAAAGCCAAAAGTTTTTTTGAAGAGCCAAAACTCTTCAAAAAGATGCTACAAACCCCAACACAGGAATGGGTTGAGGGCTCCAGCACAGATTGTGAGTGTACAACTGAGCAATCCAGACCTCTTTTCTTGCACACAAATAGACACCACTGAGGCTGTAAGCTGAAAGTTTTGTCAGGAACACAGAGGAGAAACTTTGAAGGAGTCCTCCTCCTTGCCTCCCACCAGGGGGAAGGTGCTGATGGCCCTCAGTTAAAAATCCCAGTGAATTCCAGCAGATCCAGGTGATCTTTCTGCAATGTATCCTTGGCTCCCTGGAACTACCACAGATGGAAAACTCCCCCTTAGCACAGAAACCTCCACCACCAGATTATTTCAAGGTCTCTTTTGAAGGGGCAGAGGAGAAGTTTTTAAACCAGCAGCTCTCCTGACACTGGCCAAACATAAGGCAGAGTGATGAAATCAGGAAAACGTAGGCTCCAGGCTTCACATGAAATAGATGCAGGGGCAAAGGACAGCCCAGGTCCTGCCTCCCACAGGGTGAGTTGTACACAACTTACACAGCAGCCACGCTGGAGCCAGAGACCCAGCAGCAGTGCCCTCAGGATCCTGAGTGATGGCCTTGCACAGAGCTGCACAATAGAGGCACCTTCCCTGGGAGGCAAAGAGCTAAGCCAGACAGAAATTGTGAAAGACCAGGGCAAGAGAAGCCTGTGGGGAAAGCAGAAGGGAGAAACTGGCTCGGAGGAAAACCACTGAATTTAAACCAGCTTACCAACTGGGAATCATTACAGTTGCAAGGCAGATGAAAATTATTCCAGTTAATTGTTATGGCTCATGGCTGCCTCGTCACCAGTGATTCAGCAGGCACTTCACCTTCAAAACATTCCAATTCCCTTTGACACTCCAAAGCCAGAAAAGAAAAAAAAAAAACAAAAAAACCAACCAACTCATGGAGTAGAAACCAGGAGTGAAACCCTGACAGACCATCTCTCCTGCCTTGCAGAATATCCCAGCTCTCCTCCAGCCTGTAGCAAAGGGAGGTGGAACAACCAAGCCATGCAAAGTGGCAGCTGCACATCCATGCACTTTATTGCCCATCAGCTTGCATGTCTGACAAGCTTCAAAGGACATATGGCACTGATGACAAACACATGCACACACACACATATATAAATATATATATTTATATGTGTATGTGGTATATAAAGAGACACAAGGACACATAAGGCTTATGGCTGATTATAACACACACAAAGAGTCCACGTTTCTCCCTCCCTTTCTCCAAACCCACTCACTTCCCTATGGGCAGGGAAGCAATGCCAGCAATTACATCTACATGAAGTATTAAGTCAGCTGGGCTGGGAGCAGGAGTTGCAGGGCTGCTCTTAATTTCAGCAGTCTTGGCAACCACCGGCTGAACACTGCAAATGAGCAGCAGCCCTAAGGGCCAGAGCAGTGGGCAGTTGATGATAGGAAGGCTGGAGGAACAAAAGGATGACTGAGACAGTTCATGACAAGAAAATGTGCTGATCAGTCAGGCAGGAGAGTCTCAGAATCAGTAGAAAATGGGAGAAATTGAGCAGAACCTGGATGGTCCCAAGTGCGACCAAGAGGGATGAAACAAACAGCTGGAAAGGAAAACCTGAAGAGCTTTGCATCAAGACAGGGAGTGGAACTTTTTCCAGGAGGGATGCTACAGGATCACAGCTTCCCAATTAATTATGGAGAAAGGACTTGTTTCCGTATGCAGAGATTCCCTCCCAAAGTTACAGCTGCCACAGGCACGCCAACAAGTAGAAGAGAACAACTCTCCATCCTGAGAGAGCAGCCAGGACACCTGCTTCAGGGATCTCCTGCTCCCCAGTTGAGCTCCACCCCTCTGCTTGCTCTCAGGAGCCAGTCTCCTCCATCAGCATCTGGCTGACAGCCCCACATTTGCCATTCTCAGCAACTGGCCATAAGCTGCCTCTGAAAGGCCTTGGGCTTCCTGGGCTTGCTCACTCTGAACTCCTCTTGACCTGCCTGTAGCTCTCTTTGACTTGGCTGATCTGCAATATTTCTTAACTGACCAGGTCTCAAGGATTAATTTATTTTACTTCTGTTTATCTCTGTGTGATACAGCCAGAGTTTTATAGCAGTAACAGTAAGAAACAGGGATTTCATGGCAACTGAGCTATTTACAACTAACATGATGATGTAATAGATGGAAACACAGGCATGGGATGATAGCAGAAGCCTTGAGAAGTGGAGATGAGGGATGCAGAGCAGAGGAGTACAGGCATGAGATGATAAGAGGTGAGGAACATGCTTGGCAGCAGGGACTCCATGGCTGTGAACAACTCACCCATGGGCAGTTAAAGAAATGCAAACCTGGAGCTGAGCAAAACATGCTTTAGGAGTTTTGTTCAAAGAAAAAAAAAAAAATCTAACATGAGGGAAAGAAGCACCATGGAGCTGCAGACCAACTAAGGAAGGAGTGAAAGTGTGTTAGCAAACATATTAAAAAAATCATGCTGGACTGAGGAAGAATCCAGCAACATCACACTCCTCCCACTGAAGGGAAATGCTACAAACCTTCAGCTAAAAAGGCTGAAGATTTATGGTGTTACCCTCCAACAACTGACTTTAAGATCCAGAGGAGCAACACATAATACCAGGAAAAATATATAGAAGCAAAGAAATGCTTTACCATTTTAGTTGCATAATCACATTTATTGAGACTTTTTTGATAGAGAAGTATTTTCATGCATTATTTTTTTCTCTAATAATTTTCTCTAATATTTTTTTGTCTAATAATTAGCATTATAAGGAGTTATTTATAATAACAACAAATTATTCTTCTTTGATTTATACATGCACACAGCCTGTAAAAAGAAGGTGATTCCTCTTTGCCCGTAACAACACTGGGTATAACAAAGCCCAAGGAGGGGTGCTCCAGAGAACAGAAAATGCACAGACCTAGGGGAAGAGGAAGCAAAGAAAGACAAGATTAAGGTAATAAATAAATAAATAAATAAAATTAAACCCCAGGATAATAGCAGTTCAGAGGAAAGGTAAGAATGAGATAAAAAGAATAAAAAGAAGCAAAATTTACAGTAAAATTCCTGCCAAATAATAAAATCTGCCATCAAGAGCTGAACAAATTCAGCTCCCCAGCCCAATGGTGTAATGAGAAAAGATGGGAGCTCTCTCTTTTATCCCCCTCCTGGATACAAGAAGCTCCTCAGAGAGATGTGCAGACCCAGCTGGGCTTACACAGGAACATCTGGCTCTACACTTCAGGTCTGGACCAACTTCTTTGCAAGAGTTGTCCACACCACACCACAAAACCTCAAAAGTTGAGGTGTCTTCCTTTCAAATCAAATCCCAAAGGAAAACCATACCCCACTTGAAAGCATTGGCCAACACCTCTGCTTCAAGCAGCAAGTGCAGCCAAACTATTCCCTTGTTGTGCCTGAGCAGCTTGGGAGCAGGAAGAAAGATCCATACATCAAATTAATCATCCAGGACAGAAGAACATGGCAGTTCACCACAAATGCCTCAGGGCTTTGATTGTTCAATTTAATTCTTCAAGCCTGGGAGTCAATATTAAAGTGGCATCAATCAAAGGAACAAAAATAAAAGTAATACCATTTAACTCCCTCCCTTTTCCCATCTAATTAACCATCAGAAAGAAGCAGACTGAGGCAGCTCTGTCTCCCAGCCCCCTCCCCACCACCATCTCCCTGGGGAGAATGGCCATGGGGCAGGGGGCAGGCAATGGGCAGCCCTCCCCAGCACCCAGCATTGATCTGTCCTGTGTTCCAGAGAAGATAAAATGTCCCCACTGAGGCAGAGAAACTGGAGCAGCTTTTCCTCTTGAATGCTTCAGCAAGCATCACCCTTGCCATATCTCTGAAGAGCGTCACGGACAAAAAAAAAAAAAAATTAAAAAATAAAAGGTCCAAACCTGCTTCTTCAAAAGCAAGGAGTTAAAGAACCACCCGCTGAAATGCTCAGTTGTTTTCAGGTCCTCTAGTCCTGGGCCAAGCTCCCAGCTGCCTTGGGCAGGAGGCTGCCAGAGCCAGCAAAAGGCAATAAAGGCTCCTGCCAACCCTGCTGATTTGAAGCCCTGTGAGGTCAGGCTGGTGAATGCTGGAAGCAGGGGCAGGGGGGAGCAAGCTTCTCCCCACAGCTGCTCTCAGTGCCACAACCCACATGAAGCCTGCTGCAGCTCCTGGGCCCAAATTCCCAGAGCCCTTGCAAGGATCCCTGGCCAAGCCCTGCTGCTTCTCAGAGCAGGAACAGCTGAGGCTTGTGCCAGATTGGCACAATTCAATTCTGCCCGTGTTACCTTTTTAGGAGCCTTGTGACAACTCTGGCTTTAATGGAAGATGAACATTTACATCTGCCTTGCCTGTATCTCAGCATAATATGGAGCATTTCATCTGGACTAAAATTTTCTTCAGAGCAGCTAATGAGCATCAGTTGCCAAGAGACCTGAAAAGAGCTTTCCTGGAAGGAGAAGCAATCATGTTAAAACTCAGTTTTTCTTTTCTCATCTATCTACGTCCCTTGTCACAGAGAAACGTGAGCAGGGTACGAATCCAAGAAGCATTTAGGGGAACACTGGAAAAGCACAGTGGCTCCTGTCAGCTGTGTCAGTCCTTCAGTGCCAGCTGAAAGAACCAGGTTCTGAAGAGGCACCAGGGCAGGTGTCTGCAGGTAGCAGGGAATGGCTTCCAGCAGAGAGGGTCAAGTCCTGCATCTGGTTCCTAAGCAATAGTCAGGACACATCTGGGCATGTTTAACAGAAACAAAATGCACTCCTTCTCAGCACTCCTCAGCTAGCCTGACATGCTGCTCTTTCACCTTTAACTTCTTGCCCTTCTGAGTGCAACTGGAGACCATCTAAAGGGCCAGATCTACCAAGGAAGGGGAGAAGGACCAACTCCCCTTTTTTCACACCTGGTGATGGGCTATGTCCTTTGGACTCTATGTACTTCTTTTAAGTGAAATTCTGTGATTTGTATCAAGGTTGCCAGGAGACACAGTGCCTGTTTTGAGACTCTTAGAAAGGGTGGAGCTCAGCTGAGGCAGCTGGTATCTCATTTTCAGCCCAGACTTTGCTATTCAGTCCCCATTCCCCCCCTTCCCTGCTCTTATGCAAGCTCAGGACTTGGCTCAGGAACAATTCTTGTTGCTGCACCAAGGCAGGGGTTGCTAGGAGGTAGAATTGCTGGAGAGATACAGAGCAGGTAGAGAAGAGAGCAGGTCACTACCTGCAGCTACAGGCTTTGGGGCACTCCTGCTCTGTGCCATCCCTCTCCTTTCTCAGGCAAAGGGCAAAGCTCAGGGGGTTGCAGAGCTTCAAGCTGAGAAAAAGCCCTACATGTTCCAAAACAGCTGAGGCAGTGTGAGCTCTGCAACCACTCCTCTTCCCAATTCCACCAGCATGCAATAGCTTTCCAAACCTCTCCAAGCTTCCCACTTGCAGAGCTCTACCAGCCTGTTTAGCTCTGTTATTTAATAAAGCAGATTTGCTTACCCCCTTACTGCAGTTTCTTCACACATAAACTTCAAATGACCCTCACCATGGGACTGCTTTCTTTTGGTTTTTTTTTTTTATTTTTTAAATAACAACTTCCCTTTGGTTCATAGGCTGGTTAGGAAGATCAAAGCACAGTAACAAACGAACCATCTACATGGGATCATTTCTTTCTAGCTTTCCTCCCAATTTAAAAAATCAAAGCAGTACAACTGGCACAGAAAAAAAGATTGAGTCAGCATTTCTCTTAATAAGGCAAGTAAAAGTCAGACATGACCAATATAATAATTAAAACAGCAACTACTGTAGCTATTCTGACAGGCATGATAACACTCTCCCATGAAGGGAACTGGAATATTTGTCCTGGAACTAGGATAGAAGCAGTAACAAGCATTTCCTATATAGTTCTCCTTAATATGGTTTGTCAGGCAATCCAAACAACAGCAAACTCCCAGGACTTCTCCAAGAAGCCCCATCTTTCCCTGCTTGCAGCCTCAGGAACCCAGCCCAGGGAAGCTTCAAGGGCAGCTAAGTGGTTTTTTTTTCTTTGTCACAGGAATATTTATTGCAGCCTTATGAAAGCATTCCCATTTCCTTGTTCTCACTTTCTTCACCACTAACATTTTTGGCAACAGCAAGAATCCACACTGTAACATAAAATTTCTTGAGTGTTCACTTAATATTCCTGGAACCCAAACACAGAGGGCACACAGGCAGTGCCTGGACCTGCCACACCACTTGCATGCAGGACTGAAGCTGCCTCCCTAAACTTGCCCTACCCACACTACTAAATTTGATTTACAGCTGACTCCCACCACTGCAGCATCATGCAGAGAAAGAAATGCCCTCTCCAGGATTTCCATCACTGGAGCTGAGAGCACATTGATGCTGCCTACACACACACTGCAGGCAAGGAAACATTTAGCCCGGAATAAGGGTCCTGCAATTCATCCTTACAGTACAAATTATCCCCAATTTAAGCACAAATTTGCTCATAGGTGACAAAACTGTGTGCCATGCTTTGGTGCTGAGTAGTCAGAGTGCAAAGGTATATAGTATGGAAGAAGAGAGAGGTGGGACAAGAAAAGCCTTTACTTATTTTATTTATTTGAAGTAATCAAAGACATTGCAGGTAAAAACACTCTGCTGTTAAAAAAAAAAAAGAAAAAAAGGCAAAATACACCACTGCAGGGATGCCTATGCAATCTCCATCCAATCTCCTCCTACAAAATCATTCTGAGAGCATTTCTTTTCACCATTCCCCATCCTGCTCTGCTCTCTCTGCCAAGAAATGGGCTTGCTCAGCACTGGAAACAGTGTGCAAACAGGTACAAAGGCAGAGACAGAGGAGTCAGCAGTATTCAGCATTCTTTGCCTTAATCACATCCTCAACTTTCTGTACATGCCCCTACCACGATGTCACCTGAGCTCATGTCCTGTGAATGGAGCTGGGAGGTCACCAGGAGCAGCACTTTGGTGGCTCTGTATGGGCTGTACCACCCTGGGGGCTGGCTGGTGGGTGATGCTGGGAGAAGCACACCCAAACTAGCAAGAGTAAGGTTTGCTGTGAACAAGAGAACACTCCTAAAGCCTTTTTTTTTTTTTTTTTTTTTTTGTTTGCTCTGGTTTAGTTTTTTTTTTTTTAAAGTCATCCATTTAATACCCAGCTCCTATTATCTGCAGCTCCATAAGGGAGAAAATAGAAAGCTGTTATTTTTGTTTTTAGAAAAACGTGCAAGCTGGGAGAAGCAAAATTGTTTTCCTATCATCAGTTCTGTGGGAGACTAAAAATAGAGAAAAAAAGTCTTAGGTCTCTATGCTCTACAATACATTGCTTTTTCCCCATTGTTGGCTTTTTTCAGGGAAGTCTTGCTTCCCTTTAAAAAAACTCCATCATCTCGAATCCAGAAGAAATACAAACCAACATGATCCTGGTGAGATCCCACCTGGAATACTGCATCCAGCTCTGCAGTCCTCAGTACAGGAAAGACATGGACCTGTTGGAGCAGGTCCAGAGGAGGGCAACAAAAATGATGAGAGAGATGGAATATCTCTCCTTTGAAGACAGGCTGAGAGAGCTGGGGTTGTTCAGCCTCCAACAAAACCTTATTGTGGTTTTACCAGTACTTAAAGAGGGCCTATAAGAAAGATAGGGATAAACCATCTTCCTTTAGGAAGTCTGGCTGCTATAGGACAAGGGGTAATGATTTTAAACTGGAAAAAGGGTAAACTTAGACTAGATATAAGAAAGAATTTTCTGCCAATGAGGGTGGTGAAATACTGGAACAGGTTGTCCAAGGATGTAGTAGATGCCCCCTACTAGGGAAAATTTAAGGTCAGGTTGAACAGGGTTCTGAAGAACTTGATGTAGTTGAAGGTGTCCCTGCTCACTGCAGGGGGGTTGGATAGATGACTGTTAAAGGTCTTTTCCAACACAAACAATTCCAGGATTTTCCTGCCTCCAACCCTGTAATTTTAAAGGAGGAACAGAGTTACCAACTCATCTCTGAACCAAACCCATTTTTACTGCTTAACTCAAAGCAGGGCTGCCCACATCCCAAGGAGATGTTCTCGGGCAGTTCCTTCTGGGGAAAAGCACTTGTTCCCACTCCCTCTCTGCCCAGAATTTTTGGTGAACAAATTTGTGAAACATTTCCCAAAATGTTTCATTGCAAATTTACCATTCCCTTGAAAAATTCTCCATTCAATCTAAATGTCAAAAAGCATCTGGCAATCTAAACAGGTCGAGTCTCCCTGGTGTGTCTTTTAGGGGATTGTTTGGGATTTTTGGTTTGTTTGTTTGTGGGGTTGTTTTTTTTTGGGGGTGGTGGTGTTTATTTTAAACAGCAGCAAACTCTGCTACCAATGGTCAGCAGACTTCACCTCTGATCCATCCCTGAGCCCAGAGAGCAGGTACTGGGTGGGTCCCCTCCCCCTGGAAAGGCTGCTAGAGGAAGCAGAGATTGCTGCTCCTGGCTTTGGGGGGTTTCTATAGCAACCCTGGGATGCAGCAGCACTCCTGTGGAAGGGTCCATCCCTTTCTCAGTGCCTGAGAGTAAGGAGGAAGCACAGAAGGATGAAGACAGCTTCACCCTGGATAGGATGGGGTGGATAAATGGAAGTGTTTGGGGTAAGGGCTCAGATCACAAGGCTCCTGTGGAATGACAGGGGATAAACAGGCACGTTGCTACCTGGCAGCTCGAGGGAGGATGCCATATCAGACCTATTACTACTGCCAGATCCTCAAATAGCAACTGTGGGACAAAGTGTCACGTTTCATCTCTGTTTGTCCCCAGGCTGTGGCAGCTGGCTACAGAGCAGTGGCCCACCCCCTTGTAACTTGAAGGCTGGATTAGCATATGGCTCTCTGGAGCAGTAACCAGAAACTCCGGGTACATCACAACAGCAGCTTGGCTCACAGGGAGCTGGCAACACCAAACATCAGCACTGCCCTGACAAGTTTTTCGATACCAAGTGTGACACAAGGTACAAAAAGTCACACGGGGACTGAAGCCAAGCATCCCACAGGATTCCCACTGGCCATCACAAGAGCCTCAACCTACCCCCCTTCTGGCAAAGGTGCCATTAGGCACCTCCCCAGCCAGCAGCTGAGCTCTTGGGGTCAAGGGCTGACACTCTGCCCTCCAACCATCTCACAGCACTCTAATGCTGCAGAGTCTTCAGCACAGACAACAGCACTTTTGGCAGAGACTCTCCCTCTGGTTTAATAAGCAGCTTTTCCACCCAGCTATTTTGAGGTTTTGTCCTATTTTTCTCCATTTTCTGTTAGGCAACAGGTTTGCTGCGGGTCTGGAGCTTCACAGCTCCCTCACTCTAGAAAATGTTATGTCCTCAGCTCTTTGCTGCCTGTAAAGATTTTAAATTAATTAGACATTTAAATTAATTAGACATTAATTAGCCCACACACACACCTGGGGTCTGGCTGATGGAAACTGCCTGGGAGTCAAGCTTACAAGGCTCGTATCCATTCTGCTAAGGACTTAAACCAGGGGAGTTTGGTTTGGCCACAGCTCCAGGTGATTTGTTTGCTTCTTCATCTCCTCTCCTGCCAAACCAAGTGAGCTGACAGCTGAACTGGATCAATACACAACCAGCCAGCAAAAAAACTCTATGTTTTAGGTAGAGTTTTCTTACAGAGACATGGATTCAACATGGAAGAGTCTCCAACGCTCAAAAAAAAGGGAAACCAAGCAAGAAAAAAATGTAGATATTTTTGCCCAGCTGTACAGCCAGGTGAAAATAGCTCAGATGGGTTAATACTGCACCTGGTCTACTAGAAAGGGTCTTTTCTGTCTGGAGTAGAATGCTGAGGATTCAGGGCTGGGCCCAACTGCTGCCAAGATGGGGAGAGAGCAATTGCTCCAAGACTGCACGACTGCTACCTGTGAATCTCATAGCCCAGCAGCCAACAGAGAACAGCAGAAAGGCCAGAGCCCCCTTAAATCCACCTCTGCAAACTGAAATATCAAAGTCAGGATTCTTTGGCCTAAGAATAAAGCACTCTTGCAAAGGGGATCTCCATTCTCTTGTCACAAATGCAAAGAGTTTGCTCTCTTGCCAGAAACTAGGACTGCATCAGCCTTCATCAACCCACTTCCCTGTCACAGTAATAAAAGCAAGGAGTGAAAAAAAGATGTATTTCATACTTCAGGCTTTCAGGCCTCAGTGCAGATTTGCTCCTTTCCCTCTAGGAGGTTTTAGAGTTAAAGCATCCTTGCTTCTTTCCAAGAGATGTGCTGTTGCTGGGGAAGTAAAGAGAGGGAAAAGCTTGGCCACTTTACATTACCTTTTTGGACACTTTCAGGACACTGAAACCTGGCTGGACAGCAGCTTGAGAATTTCAGTATCCCTGTACCCATTCAAGCTGCTTTTGGGATACAGCCCAATAGAATTGGTATTTTTGGTAGGGAAAACTCAGTGAAGAACTGTACCTGGGCAGAAGAGCAGAGCTTCACACAAACTGCACAGGTACCCAAAGATACCCTGGGTCTATAAAGAATGGACTGCTCCTGGTATCTACAGCTTTCTAAAGGCAACAGCCACTGTGGCATCTGAGCAAAGTGATCAATTAGTTAGGAAAATAAGCTCTGAAATAAGGCAGGAATACTTACAAATCCATCTTTCAAATTAAGATTTCATTGTCCAGGTAGTTATCAATTCTAATCTGGCCACAATAGTCATAAATCTTGCAAAGGTACCAGTTCAGAACAGCACTTTGTCTTGTTCACATCTACCAGAGCTGCCTCTGGCAATTTCTGTAATCCACTGACCCAAACCTTCCACTTTAAAGAGGAAGGAAAGAGCAAGGCAACATCATGCCTGGCAAAGTTACACACTGCTTATCCTAAATGTTGTTCTTCTAATGTGGTTTATATGCAGCTTAAGGTAAAGGGAAATAATTCTAAACTGATAATTCATTTTGTTGTGCAGCAATCTATCTATATAATAATGGAAAATTATGACTAAACTTTCCAAGAGACTCCACATGTGGACAGGCTGGAAGCCTTGCAGCTTATTTACCAAAATCTAAAGAGGTATTTGGGAGCAAACCAACAACCACTTCTGGAAAGGAAAAATCCTCACTGTCTCAGTTTCCAATGGGATTTACCCCTCAATTGTGTGAGACAGCTCCACATGTGCTGAGCAGACTCCTGGCTGAATTAAAACCCTTTCACTCATTTCCCTTTCTCCTCCTCTTCCTGCCTTTGCTGTGACACAAACTGTGGTTCACTGCCCAGCCTGTGCAGAACCTGACCTTTACATCCCTGGACACTTGGCCAAGGAGCCAGGAGAGGTACAACTCAGAAGTTAAGACAAATTAAGAGGCTTCCACTCAGCACTGCAAAGAAGCTGAGGGGTGAAACAGGGGGAGACAGTGAAATGAAGAGACCTTGGCTTGATTCTTCTGCACACAAGAAGCTGCTGCCCTGACAGCCAATATGCACCACACAGTAGCAGCAAAATAAAATTTGACCCAGACAGCTGTGCAGTTTTCTGGTTTTGAACACATCAGACCACTACTCACTTCTGAATATTATGTCCTATTATGTCTGAATATTATGATATGTCCTATAAGACAAGTGTAGCTCTTCACCAAGTGCTCATGGCAAAAAGCAGCAGGAGAAAACACTTAATAGATTCATCTTAACTTTCATCATATAGCTCTTTCTTTTATTGTCTCTCCCTTCCCATCTACAAACAAGGGCATTCTGAAATGGTACAGAACACAGGGGAATCTGAATAATTTGTTCTTCAAATGTACCATGCACACATAGAGCTAACCAAGGGGCTGTGTCTTGTGATGGCTACAGCCATTTCTGAGAGAAACCCAAAGAAACTCATTTCGGTAGATGTGGTTTATCTTGATTTCAGTAAAGCATTTGACACCGTCTCTCACAGCATCCTTGTAGATAAGTTGATCAAGTATGGGTTTGGTGATCAGGTAGTGAGGTGGATCAGGAACTGGTTGAAAGGAAGGAGTCAGAGAGTTGTAGTCAATGGGGCAGAATCTGGTTGGAGGTGTGTGACCAGTGGAGTCCCTCAGGGGTCGGTACTGGGACCGGTGTTGTTCAATATCTTCATCAACGACTTGGATGAGGGTATAGAATGTACCCTCAGCAAGTTTGCTGATGACACTAAGCTGGGAGGAGTGGCTGACACACCAGAAGGCTGTGCTGCCATTCAGAGAGACTTGGAGAGGCTGGAGAGTTGGGCAGGGAGAAACATGATGAAATTCAACAAGGGGAAGTGTAGAGTTTTGCATTTGGGGAAGAACAACACGATGTCCCAGTATAGGTTGGGGGCTGAGCTGCTGGAGAGCAGTGTAGGTGAAAGAGACCTGGGGGTCCTGGTAGACAAGAAGATGACCATGACCAACAATGTGCCCTTGTGGCCAAGAAGGCCAATGGCATCCTGGGGTGCATTAGAAAGGGTGTGGTTAGTAGGTCAAGAGAGGTTCTCCTCCCCCTCTATTCTGCATTGGTGAGGCCACACCTGGAGTATTGTGTCCAGTTCTGGGCCCCTCAGTTCAAGAAGGACAGGGAAGTGCTTGAAAGAGTCCAGCGCAGAGCTACTGAGATGATGAAGGGAGTGGAACATCTCCCTTATGAGGAAAGGCTGAGGGAGCTGGGTCTCTTTAGTTTGGAGAAAAGGAGACTGAGGGGTGACCTCATCAATGTTTTCAAATCTGTAAGGGGTGAGTGTCAGGGAGATGGAGTTAGGCTTTTCTCAGTGGTGACCAGTGATAGGACAAGGGGTAATGGGTGTAAATTGGAGCATAGGAGGTTCAAGTTGAATATCAGAAAAAAATTTTTTACTGTAAGGGTGACAGAGCCCTGGAACAGGCTGCCCAGGGGGGTTGTGGAGTCTCCTTCACTGGAGACATTCAAAACCCCCCTGGACACGTTCCTAGGGGATGTACTCTAGGGGGCCCTGCTCTGGCAGGGGGGGTTGGACTAGATGATCTTTCGAGGTCCCTTCCAACCCCTAGGATTCTATGATTTCACTTTATCTCAGAGAGGATTCCCTGTATTAAATCCATGTCTGCCTTAAGCAGGATTTGACATATGTAATGAGCTGTGATAGAGAGATGAAGGGGAGGGATGAATATGCAAGCTGAGACTGATCAACTGATACATGTGCTATGTAGCAAATACCAACTCCCCCAAGAAGGAAAACTCATGCAAAAAATCCCTGATTTGTATTAAGAGGGGGTGGGAATTGATGAGCAGAGCTAGAGAGATGCTTAAGCTTGCCAGAACATAGCAGAACAGTGTTTAAAAGACACTGCACATTGAACAGCATGAAGCACTCCTTTCCTGCTCTTATGGAAGAAAAAGTAGAGGCTGAACCCTCAAGCAGGCAAGTACCTCACATGAAGACAAGATTCCCAAAGAGCTCTCATGGCCAACTGAGAGCCAAGGAGAGAATAAAGAGAAACAATAAATAAATCAGTCACTAACCTATATAAGGCTTAAAAAACATCAGCAAACACAACACCAAAACAGATAAGCTGACTCAAGCTGTTTGAGCAGAATTTAAGTGGATAGACACTCCCCCCTCCCCCTTTTCTTTCCCCTTTTTTTAATGCTAGTCATTCTCAGAGGATTTTCTGAGTTTTGTTTGCCTTTTTGTTCCTAGGAAACAGAACGTCAACCAGCTACCAAAAGAAAAAAAAAAAAAAATGACAGAAGAGCATGGAAAAAGCAAAGAGAAAAAATAAAAGGAGGCCAGAGCATTGGTGCCACCACAAGAAGTAAAAATTCAGGACATTTCTGTCCCCCTCACTCTTCCCAAAAGATTCCCTTTGTTACTGCATTACCCTAACAGAGATGAAAATAGGCAACTTTGGGTTTATTTCAGTTGCCAGCTTAAGGAGAGGCAATTGCAGGCCAGTTTTAAGACCTTCAGTTTTCTATCCTCCATTGTCTTATCTCCCAAAACAACAAACAGCCTTTTGTGAAAGTGGTGGCTGAGAATATCTGCAGCTCTTGGTGCCTTTTTAGCCTTTATGGAAGACATGAAGAAAAGAACCCTCTGACACAAGCATCCCACCAAAGTGATGCCAAGGTCACACACTGCTGGAGTGAAAGCCTCACTGGGATCAAAGAAGAGGGGATAAAAGGTTCAAAACCTGGTCCTGTAAAACAGTTCTTTGGCACCCCTCTGGATTGGAAGGAGCTTGGGTTGTGTTGGGAACTCCTTTCAAGAGATTCAGAAAGTTCTCAGGAGAGTGAGTAACTCCGGGAAAGAGAAAATCCAGAAAATCCTAAATTACTTCAGGCAAACCAGATACCATAGTTAAGATCCTGCTCAAAGAATTCCAGAACTTCTCATGCACAATCCCTCATTCATATTTGTATTCCTGTTGTGGATGAAGTCAGGTTCCCTGGGGCAACTGTGCTGCTCTCAGCCAAATGGATGTAGGTGTGTTGAAAGTATTCTTAGGAAAAGACAGAGTTATTACGTAAATTCAGCTTTTAGGGGTAGGACAGACTGGAGGAGCAAAGCATCTGCTTGTCAGGATTGCAAAACCTCAGGAGATGAGAAAAGGGATGGGGAAATCACTGGAATACCTGGAGCACAGCTAAGATGACCAAGCTACAGGGTTATGAACCACTTGTGCATGCATGAGCCATACCCAGTCTGCTACGTTAAGTCTCAGGTCAGAGGCTTTGGTGTCCAGTAAATTCAAACAATTAGAAACAAAAACAAACAACATAAAGCAAAAGTACCAGAAATGCCAGGATTCTTGCAAATCAAGAGAAATAAACAAGAAAGTAATAAACATTAAAAAAAAAACCCAAAAAAAAACCAACAAACTGAACTAGCATCAACCTAGTAAGCTCTGCATCAATACCCCTCTCATGTTTTCACTCCTTAATTAATGCTAATTTTGTTAGAGAATGTCTTAGCTGCAGCAAATTATAACAGCATCACAGAACAGCCCAGCCATGGCAGAAATTCAGCAAGTCATAGAAGCTATTAAACTGTTACAAAACACATCTGGTGTATTCCATAGGTTTCCTGCCCAGGCCAGGAGATGCTACCACCAACAAGTAAGAACAGGAATTCCACTGTAAAGCCCAAAGGAAAGACATAACCTTTTAATTACCCAAAAGAATCCCCAGGTGATCTCATGCTTGATTAAATCAATGTTAGGCATGCACAAGCTCATCAGAGGACGTGGCTATTAAGAAAACTAATCTATCTTTAGCTATGCAAGAGCCCAAAACAGCTGTTTACTGCATTTGTTGTCTTCTCTGTGTCCTTGCCCTCTTCAAGAAAGAGGATATTTTTGTCAGAAAAGATGCAGGGATGTATTTGCCTGGCTGCAAGGAGTTCCTGCATAAGGGATGCAATGCAGCACAGACCTGGATCTCAAATTGTCTGCAGTTTAACAAACCACCCACTGACAGAAAAAGAGGCAACAGGCAGAAATTAAAAGACATGAAATTCCATTTGGACGCAAAGGAAAAATAAAAGGAAAAAACCCAAACACTTCACAGTCCCTTTAAAATTTTGGGGGGGGGGTTATATATTTTAAGATAAGTCTCATACCACAGCCCAGCAATTCCAACATGCTCTGCTCTCTAATGGGTGTGTGTCCATTGAGTGAGCTCTGCCTCCAACAATATTAGGATCTGGACCCAGATGTTTGATTTTGCTTAATATGAAACTCACAAAGCCACCACTCCAGGACTACTGCCCTCTCTTTAGCTCTTTTGCTGTTCATCAAAGCCTCCTGAATATTCCTATCTGGACTTACACCACAGCCCATAGATGTGCTGCACTCCAGAGAACCTACACCCATGAGGCTGTCAGCCTGGAATCTTTCTTGGTGTCTGGATGAGGAACAGGGCAAGTCCTGAATTGCAGGGCATATCCAAGAAGGCTTTTGTCAATTCACTGAAAGCATCACCTGCTCTGTTAGATACTCACTGGCTTGAGAACCACATGGAGTTTTTGTTTCAGTTCACCACACTACAGAGCATGGTTAAAAAGCCCAGAAAGCATTTAGCACCCAGCTTACAGCAAGAGGAAGGAGAAGAATTCCATTAAAAGGGCTCCCATTAAAACCTGACAGGTAAAATGCAATCCCTCTCCCTTGCCAATCACAGTGATGACTCTCATCATTCTCCAGTGCTAAAAGAAGAGCAAAAAGCCTCCCTGTAAAAGCCCATAGGGGAAACAGCCTGAATCTTTATGTTGATACAGTCCTGGTTTCTCTCTGCTTTGAAGATCATGGTTAGTGACTCACCCTGCTGGATAAGCAACGAGGCCAGTTCTGGGGTCGCAGGCTAATCCTCTGCCTCCTGACACAGTTATCCCCAACACCTTCTCCAAAGTCACCTAGGGCATATGAAAAAGAAAACATGTTATGAAAAAAAATGTTATGAAAAGAAAAAATGTTATGAAATGTAAGTGAAGTTCAACTGGACCCATACACAGATGCTGATGGGCTGGTTCACAATGGGAATTCTGGCCCTGGGAAGAAGCACAGATCCCAAAATTTCATGGACAAGCACTCAGATGCAGAAGCAGCCATGCTTAGCTTTCAATAGTAAAATTCAACAGTAAAATTCTGCTGGAGTACAGAGAAGGAGTTATCATTTCATTGATTACTTTGTCTGTGCCAGAGCATCACAAGTCATGGCAAGAAGCTGGGATGCATATTCACTGCCCATCGATTCCCATCCTCCCAGCAAGAGCAGAAAATCACTTTCTCAGGAACTCTTCCCCAGAAATTGTTTCAAGGTTGACTCATACTGTTTATCCCCTCTATCCAGTGACAGGCAGCTCATCCTGGTCCCAGCCCCATATTCCTAGAAATAGTTAATTTTTATCCAAGTTCTTGAAATGGAATTCACATCCAGTGAACCAGGGCATCCCTCCACAGGGATCTGGGTTCACAATCCCAAATATCCATGCCCCATGCAAAAGAGAGTAACCCAAAGTGTCTGACATCCCCCTGAGCAAAGATCTCAACTATTTTTAGGAAAAACACAACTGGGAAGAGCTACTTAGAAGACATAAAGCTTCACACCCAGGCCTCTGTGGCAAGCAGCTCAGAAAGCAAAAACAAAAGGGGAAGTTAGTAGGACAGACAGAGACAGCACAATATCTTGGGGAGCTCTCACTGGCACAGGAATCATCAGAACTTAGTGATTACTCCAAAGCTAAAGTTTGCAGTGGGATTACACTGCACAAAATCTGACACAACCTCTGAGCACAAACCAGTTTTCAGCCCTGGGGTTGTTTTGACCGACACAAAATTATTCTCTTTCCTTTAAATTTGCACAGCTTGATGCTATTTATTATATATTTAATGCATACATTCTTCCTCAGCATTGCTGTCCCTGCCAAACTCATGGATTTTACTGGGTCACAGCCTTCTGTTTTTAATTATCATCATCTAAGTTACATTTGGCTAAGGCCTTAAGGGCACAGGTGTGGCATAAGAATTTACTATTG